>NC_009396.2:319052-384105 GCF_000002875.2 Leishmania infantum JPCM5
CCTGCTCATTGGCCTGGCCTTCGGTACGGCTGGCTTTCTAGTGCCATTCATCCGCTGGTCAAGCGACATTGCTCGGCACTACATCAAGGCCATGGGCAACTCACTCAGCATTGATCTGCAGGGAACACTGTCGAGCTTCTGGGTGCGCACCCCGCTGGAGCGCGAGCTGAACGTTGTGCGTCTGCGCCAACTAAGGGCCACTGCGGAGAAGTGTCTCAGCAAGATTGAGACGGCGCTGGAAGAGTCTGAGTACGAGCCGCACACTGGGGCGTACATGATGTGCATGGTGAACCGCTTCAACTTCTGCAAGTCCATTCACAACATCCTCGGCTCCTTGAGCCACGTCATCGAGCTCATCGCTGACAATCCGAGCCTGATCGACACGCCGATGTGCACGGCCTTTGGAGAGCAGATTGGCGACCACCTCGCCGTTATCTCGTCTGCGATGGACAGCATGGTGCTGAAGATTGTCGACTTCGAGCGCATTGTGACGCCGCAGGAGATCCAGTTTTTCCGAGAAGCGCGCGAGCGCTTCCAGGATGCGCTGTCGCGTGTTCGAGAGGATGTCATCTTGACGAATGAGAACTACCAGACGGACGAGTCCGACGTCCTTCTTGGTTTCTTCATGTTCAGCCTGGACGAGATGTGCGAGGTGATTAGCCAGTTCGACGAGACGGCGCACCCGCCCAGCAGGCTCTTGAATGCGATGCTGTTCCCGGTGCGAGACGTGAAGAGCGTCATTGCTGCCTTTCGGAATTTGGCTCTCACGATTGTGCGGCGCCGTACGATTCCGCGTCGCATGAAGGAAGCAATCAAACTCTCCCTGTGCATGGTGGTACCCAGCATCTTTCAGGTGTACGCATTGGACAACAGCTCGGTGAGCCCAGCGGCCGGTGCCGCGGTGATTGCGCTCATCTACAACCCCACCGGCTCCGAGAGCTTCCACTACGCCTCTGGGCGTCTGCTGGGCACGGTACTCGGCTCGATCGGCGCGCTGCTCTCTGTGCAAGTTGCGCGTGGTCAGTTGTGGGTGCTGTACATCTTCATCGTTATCCTGTCTTTCATTGGCGCGTACGTGCAGGCGGCCCCGGGCTTCTACGCACTTGGCAACGCGATCGTCAGCAGCACGATTTCCGTCTGCACCCAGTACCAGGACGAGAATGCCGCAATGGTGCGTATCCAGCAGAACTGCTTCGCCATTTTGATGTACTTTGTGATTGCGTGCGTTCTGTGGCCGATGCAGGCGCGCACGAAGGTGAAGATGAGTCTGAACGTCACGCTGCGGTGCACGAGAGAGGCCGTCACGCGCATGCTGCGCAATCTCGACATGCCGTACGACGCAAACGAAGTCACCGCCGACGTCTCGGCGCTGCTCATTGAGATGAACAAGAAGGTTCGGACGCAGTCCCGCTTCATCCCTGGAGCGGTGGAGGAGCCGACAATGGGCTCCGTCGAGTACCCGGAGGACTCGTGGAAGCGCATCGTGGAGGCGGAGAAGAAGTTGTGCTTGGCGCTGTCGATGATGTGCTTCGCCTACAACACCTTCATGTCCAGCCGAGCGGACCCAACCACCGAGTTGTCGGTACACTGGGTGGTGCTGCACCGCATCGCCCCGCATGCGCAGGACCTGTCCGACCTCATCTATGCCTCCATCGACCTCTATCTTCTCTCGCTCTCCAAGATGACGATCGTGCCAACAGCGCACCTGACACGGCTTCGGGTGGGCATGGTAGACGCCAATCAGGCCATCCTCGACACCTACATGTCTACCATCTTCCGCAAGGTGGCTGGCGAGCAGGACACGGACGAGGGCGACATGTACTCCAGCAGCTCCTACATGGACGACGACGAGCACGACAACGACAGCAATGCCGGGTACAGAGGCGGAGAGCATGGCAGCAGCGGCGGGCCGCACCTCCCGCCGAGTAGAAGAGGGCGCTCTTACACGGACAAAGCCGATGGCGGCGTTGGCTCAACTGCGAGCGTCGACTGCAAGGCGGCTGCGGTGCACGCCGCCAACAGGCCGAGTGAGAGGGAGGGTAATGAGGCCAAGGCCGGTAACGATGACGATTCCTCCGCATCCCCGACACCACGGCAGCAGCGACGGCGAGTCGACTGTGACCACGGACACCGCCGTGGGAACCACAGCTCTGGGGACTCTTCGGGCTCGTCTTCCTCCGAGAATGGCGAACACGACGACAACGTCAACGCGCACCCACACAAGAAGGCGACGGGAAAGGGTGGCGACGGCAAAAAGAAGATGGGGTACCTCGGCTACGAGTTGACGGCGGAGGAGGCTGCGGCGCTGCGCGCCTTTGTAGCGAACCGCGTGAGCAACGCAACCTTTAGCACCAACAAGTCTATGGTGGTCAACAACTCGACCTTCAGTGGCCGGGTCGCGGGCGGGGCTCCTACCGCTGCTGCCGCTGCTGCTGCTGCTGCGTTGGCCACGAGGGCCTCGATTGCGATGCCGGGGTCTCTTCCGCAGGGCAACAACGACGCCCGCCTTATGGCTGTCACAGGTGGCGACGACGGGCTGGCTGCGGCGCTGCGCAAGAAGCACAAGGTGGTGGTGAGGCGCGGGAGGGACGAGGAGAACGACGGTGACGCGGAGGAAGCGGGGCCGGAGGGGCCGCATAATGAGGGCAGGGCTAAAAGCGGCCGCAACGACGTCGACAACGTTCCCGGAATCTTCAATACATCCTTCTTGAACAACTCCTTCATGAACACATCCTTGCTAGGCAGCCTTTTTGCGAAGCGGACGAAGGAGCTGCGCGACCTTGACGCGGCGGAGATGCCGCAGCTCCATGCAGGGCGGTCGCGCGCGTCGAGTGAGTCGAGCACCACCTCGGCTCGCTCGCAACGAGACGGTAAGAAAAAGAAGCAGCAGCGGCGTCACCTCGGCAAACGGCGCGAGGCGAAAGACAGCGACAGTGGCGATGAGGGCATCAGACAGCACAGCACCCCGCTCACCTCACCGACCCCCCACCCTCGCGCCAGTAGCGTGGGGAGCGAGTTCAGCGACATCGAAGACAATCCGAGGCCGCGCAATCAGAGGCGCTCCTCCGGAAAGGTACTTCGCTCGAGCGGGACCGTAGCGGTGGCCGAAAACGCCAAGGTGGATGAGCGTCCACCGATGGCGCACTCGACGCCAGAGGTGCTGCCTGCCGCCGACAACTTAGCAACGAACCCACTAGGCGAGGATGGTGCCGGGCGTGAGGGTGCCACCGGTGGACAGCGCAATCTGCCGCCCATGTCCCAGTCTGCGCCGATGACCTCCGGTCGCGGGTCTGCTGCGGAGACCTTTGCAGTGCTGAGGAAGGAGGGCAGCGTCGAGGCAAGCCGGCAGCAAGCGAGCAGCTTGACAGCCGGGCAGCTTTGCGGGGTTGCGGCGGCCAGCATGGTTAGCTTCAGTGGCGACGATGCGGCCGTGCTCGGGGCATCACTCAACAACACCTGCAGCGCCGCCACCACCGTATCTCACCACCCCCCGCAGCCTCTTGCTCTGGCACCGGGCAGCAGCAGCGGGAGCCCAGAGGATCACAAGGGCTCGCCGCCGCGCGCGTGCAGCAGCGCTGCGGAGGGAAAGAAGTGCGACAACCGCGACAGCAATACGCGGAGGGAGGTGCCTGACAAGGACGGCGAGATGACGCACGGCAACACCGAGAAGCAGCAGCCGCACGACAGGAGCGGCGACACCCCGGGCATGGACGTAGGAGCTTCAGGCAAGCCAGGGGAGGTTCAGAGAGACGCAACTAGTGCTGTGGACAAGGACACGCATCCGCTTGCCGACAATGCCTCCCTCCATCACGCCCTTGCCTCTTTCGGCAGCCGCCCCTCGAGCAAGCTGCGGCGCCGTTCTCTCGGCATTGGAGGCAGCAGTCAGTGCGTTCCAGCGATGCTTGACAGGAGCCACGATGGCGACGGCACCAGCATGACCCCATCGGACGGTGGCGAGATCTTAAAGGGCCTTTCCTTCTTTAACGCCGCCAGGGGCGAGTTTGTGCTCACCAATCACGACATCCACTCCCTCGAGGCCTTCCTGTTTGGCACACGCGCCCTCGTCGTGCACATCAACGATCTGCAAAAGGCGCTGCTGGAAATGCAGCACGCCACGGATCTGGCAAGGCTGCTGTAATGTGGCTCGGCAGCTGCGGTCGCCGGCGAGAGCGCGCCCCCATCGAAGGGCGACAGTTATCGCGCCGCCTTTCCTGCTCGTTCTTGCTCTCTCTCTCTCTCTCTCACGACTTTGCCAATGCGATCGAGGGAGGAGGTGGAGGGGAGGGGAGGGGAGGGGAGGGGAGGGGAGGGGAGGGGAGGGGAGGGGATGGAGGGGATGGAGGGGAGGGGGCTGCTTAGCAAAAAAACACAACGACAACAGCAAAGCGCCGGGACGATACTTCGTCCCTTTTTCTTTTTTTTTTTCATCGGTGAGCTGCCCGTGTGTGCGTATGTGCGCACTCAGCACGTACGCGTTGGGTACAACGCCACCTCTCTGCTTGTACTTCCTTCGTCTTTTCGTTTTTTTTTTTCGTTGTGAGGTGCTCCTCTCTTCCTTTCAATGTATATGTGTGTGCGTGTGTCTGTGTGCGTCGTGGTTTTACGTGCTCCGCTTTCTTCGCAAATTGCTTGTGGATGTCTATGCTTGAGCCTGTGCGTGTATTTGTATGTGCATATATGCTTGTATGTGCGTGTTTCTGTTAGCATGCATTCGTTGTTGTCGCTTCCTTGTGTGTTGTATGCGGCCTGTTCTCTCATCCTCGTATAAAGCAGTGACGCTCATGTGCGAACTTGGCCCGTCTTTTTAGTGCTTTCTTGGTGTATCATCCCTCTTTTCCTCCCCTGTATTGTCTTCATGTGCGAGTGCATCGTACACACACACACACACACACACACACACGTAAATGCGTGGGACAGCGTTGTGTGAGAGTTCGAGAAACACATATGCAGATATCGTGGGCAGAGAAAGCCGAGGTAGGCGGTGCGAGTAAGGAGTCAGGGCGAAAGACGAGCCGCCTCCGTCAGGGATTTTCATTTGTGGCTCCTTCCTGACAACGTATGCTTCGCATTTTTTTTCTCTGCCTCTGTGAGTGATTTGGTATGTGCTGCGGTCCCTCTCGACCTCATGTACTTGTCGGTGACCACGGGCGACTCCTCCCTTTCCACTCACATACACACACGCGCGTTTTGCCGATCCATTTATAAGAGAGCTGCAGTGGCGGCGGCCGGAGGAGGCGGGGCAGCTGAGGAAGTCACGTGACGTAACAGCAAAGCATAGAAGCACAAGAGCCAGCGCTATCGGCACGGTAGAGTCAGCACGGTCACCGAGGGAAGGGGGCCTTCCAGCATCGCGAACACCCACCACAAACATGCAGGCAGTGCGCTTCGTTATGTGAATGGCGCAGCCGCGCACGCGTGCGTGCGTGTGTATGCACTTGCTTCCTCTCTCCCTCAGCACCGATAGCCGCGGTGAGAGCGATATGCGCCGTATGTCTTCGGCTTCTTCTTTCACCGCTGTTGGATTTGCACACGGCACGATACACTCGCCGATGCTTCACTTCTCCATCGCCTCCCCCCACCCCCACCTCCTCTATCTTCGGCTCTTTGAATACCATGCGCGTGTGGAATGCGCCACCTTTCCCGTTCGATCGATAGTGATGACTTTAGAGTGCAAGTGCAAGTGCAGGTGCATCAACAACAAAAAAAGGAGAGGTACGCGAAACACATGCACACCTACGTGCGTGCTGGGTGTTTGTGTGTGTGGGCGTGCGGGCACGTTGGATTCGGCCGCTATTCGGCATGCTAGGAAAGTAGCAGAAGGCTACGTCGCATCTTTGGAACCTTGCTCGTCACCACGCCTCTGATCGCTTTCTCTCCTCTACCTGATACCCACCCACCCACCCACCCACCCACACATACACACACCGACACAGAGAAAAACAGAGGCGAGAAAAGGAGAGCTGCAGAGCAGGTGAGGGACCGATACGTACTGCTTCACGTGCACCCCGCAGACATACAGAGCTTATCACCGCCACCACCTGCCCTCCCATCCTCCTCTCCGTGTCTCTCTTCCTGCGCCACTCTTCAACAGCATATTAAGGGGCTCTTTGTTTTTCTTTTTTTTGCGTTGCCACATTCATTTTCCACTTTGTGAGTGGTGTTTTTGCACCCCCTTCCCCCGCTCTTTTTCCTGGCTCTCCCCCACCACCTTTGGCTCCCTGCACTGCCCCGTTCATTGCGCTGGGCTCCGTTGAAGCTCCTCTTGTCACGGCATCGTTCTCTCCTCCTCTCTCGACATATCTTATCCTTCCCACTCCTCCCTCTCTTGTCTACGGAGCTGGGCTGCGGCAATTTTTTTTTTTATGCCTTCCCTTTCCGCGTTGAACTCGCATTGCATATTGTCCCGCACCCCCACCTCTCTTCGTGCGGCTTCGTTTCTTTCCCTTCTTTTTTCTTTCTGGGTGTCCTCTACGTTCTCGGTTTCTTTCTCCCTCTCTTGCGTATGCATGTAGTGTCTCTGTGCCGTGTTGTTGTGCTTTCCACCCGCTTCTGTGTTTGCCCCTCCGCTTCTTTGCATCCCAGCAACAGCAGCAGCAGCCCACGTCCACAGACAGACCTTGCATCCACAGCAGTGGCACTATTTTGATTATACATCATCTACTTATGATTATATTTTTGCCCCCCCCCCCTCCTTCGCCGCTGCGCCTCTGCCTCTTCATCTGACTGCAAGCTGTTCTTCCGCTCCTCTCCCCTTTCTTTTGATTTGGCGGGTAGAAGAAGAAAAAAGAAAACAAGGGAAGGAGCGCGCGTCTGGTCTGCGTGCGTGCCTGCCCGCTCATCGGATCTCTCTCCATTTCTCTACCTACAGACACCTTTACGGGCGTTTGCTTCAGACCTGTGCAGATAGCTTGGCGAGCCGAATAAACAACAGGTAACGACAAACCCGCTCACACCCCTTTCCCCTGCTCCCCTTTCGTCACACACGCACGCACGCACACGCACATGCACAGAGATGCACGCCCGCCTCCATCTTTGAGAGAACCGGAAGATGAACTGGACCAAGCGGATTGCGAGCGGTGGGCTCCTCGCTCAGTACGCAAAACAACAGCAACGAAGAAGTGCCCCCGATCGCAGAGCACTCCACGCGCTGCGGGCTCGCGCGCGTATGTGTGCTTAAGTGTTCGAATCCGATAGTCCGAGGAAGAGGGGAGACGTGTGGTGGATGTTGGGAGGTGATATCATGTTCCACTCCACTTTTCTTCGCATGATTGTAGGCGAAGAAAAATACAAGCACACGCACACATACATGGTTGCACCACCTGCCAGTGGCCACCTCGCCTTTATCACTGCTTCCATCTCTCTTTTTCCTCTTGCTCTCCGTCTCCTTGCACGGCGTGTGGATGTTGGCTCTACTCTGTGTGTTTATGCATGCGGATGCGTGCGTATTGGCGCGTCGTCCTTGATGCCTTCACCCAACGCCCACTTCTTTTTCATGACTTCACAACAGGGCTCTCCTCTACACGCTGCTTCGTGCCTCCGCGTAGGTGTGTGCATGCGTGTGTGCGCTCACACGCGGACGCTTGTATGCTCGTGTTTGCATCCTTTGTTAGGCACTCGCGCTTCAACATACGCACATACACAGTCTCTCTCTCTCCCTCTCGACTCCTCGCATTACACACGAAACGCACACTGTGCTGCGTGAGCGCACAGAGGCCCACGTGCACACGTGCCAGAGTCACAACATCGTCGCTGCCGAAGACGTTCTCTTCTTGAGGACGGCCTGGGCGACGTGAGGTGCACCCGACTTCAACACTTTTTTTCCCGCGGATTTTTCATTCTTTTGCTTTCCGGTGCCTCTCTTCTTCTTGTATTCCGTCTTCGCCTCCCGTGGGTGACGTCATTGTTGGCCTTTGCTCGGCTCTGCTCAGCCGTCTTGTGTCTACGCAGCAGGTTTCTCAGGCTTGTGTACGTTTTCATTGTTTTTTTTTTCGCCGCGGCGTTGTGTGTATTCGGATTCGCGTCGAAATTGTGTGCACGTCTCCCTTGTCTTTCCCTCTCTCGCGCGCGTGCGTGTGTGTGCGTGGCTTGCGGGCCTTGTGGTGTATTCATCGTCTGCGTGGAGACTCCGAAAGAGAGGCTGCAGCGTTCTGCTGCTGCTGGTAATTTGAGGGCATACGGCAAGACGAGCAGGAAAGGCGAGCACTTCACTAGCTCCATCAGGACACACACACACACACACACACGCACGCGCATACGTAGACTCACAGGCAGACACAGCAGCGCCGGCCAACATCGCCGTTGCCCCATGCTTGGTCTCTCTGTCGAACGACTCCTTTCATGAATATATTTGATCCTGCGGGCTTCTCTTGCTCCGTCTCTCCATCCTTTTTATTCGTTTCAGTGAAATCGGCTTCACAGCTCACGTTGTGCGGGTGTGTTACCGAAGGGTGAGGCGAACAGCGAAGGCGACAACAACAGACGTGCTCTGTATGATCGCTGCTTGCGTTCCTGCCGTCGTGCCTGTGCATGCGCGTGTGTGTGTGACCGCCTTTGCTTGCACGATTCCTTTTATTCCTCTTTCTCACCTGCCCACAGCGGCCCGCTTCATTGCCGTCCCTCTTGCATCAGCTGCTGTTGCTGCTTCCTGTCCGTTGTTTCTCTCACGTGTCTACACCTATTTCTAGCTCTCTGTCTCTTTTCCGTTTCGCCGCGCTTGTCTTCCGCATAGTTACGTTTACGAAGGGCTTAAAATTTTTTTTTCCGTTCTTGTGTGTTTGCTTGTGTTCACATCTCATCTTCTACCTCCCTCCCTCCCTCCCTCCCATATCCCATCTCTCATTCTCCGACTCTTATTGTTGTGCGGCGCGCACTTTTCTTTGTTTCGCCTTCTGTTATGCCCCCCCCCCCCCCCCGACCGCCCGACCGCCCAATATTCTTCCACGTCCCTGCAGCCCCTGGCGGTGCTGCTACCAGTGCCGCGTCGTGCACTGCACACTCGTGTGCAAGGTGCAGTCGTGTGTGGTGGTTGAAGTGGTGGTGTTGGCGGACGTCGAACAACGTACGCGGTGCCACACGCACGCGAAGCGAAGAGCTGATTTGCCTGTTTGCCTGCCGTGATGGAGGAGGAGGTGACATCAGCTGCCTCCACGAACCCCACGCGGGGCAGCAGAGTTGGCGGGTCGACCAGCACTCCACACGGCGGGCGGCGCCATGTACACGCGCGCGTGCACGTGCGCTCTGCCTCGGGCTGTTCGCGTGAATCACTAGAGTCACCTGGGGTAGGGACACCATCAGCATTCTCTGTCCCCGACTTTCCGCGTAACAGGAGCAAAGCCTCTGCTCTGGAAGACGCAGTGAGCACCAAGGATGAGAAGACCTTATATGCATATCAGGAGCAGCCGCCGGCGCCGGTTTCTCCAAAGCCACTACAGCCGCATGTGCATCAAGTCGCGGCTGCCTCCACGCCGTCTGTGACTCTTGAGGCCGCTGCTGCGGCTGCCGAGATGCTGCCGAATCCTGGAGGCCAGCGCCGCATGATGGCTGCCGGCAAGACCAACCCGCTGCACGTGTGGGGGCAGGAAATGTCGTTCCTCAAGTCGCACTTTTTCCATCCACAGCGCCACCGGTCCAACGGCGCGGCGAAGGCGCAGAGCGACAAGTCCACCGGAGCGACAGAGATGCGGGAGAACCTGACGCATGCTAGGGTGGACTTGTGGTCGCCGAGGTCTGCGGAAGGCAAGGGTGGCCAGTCTGTGGCCACGGCAGCAGCGGCAAAAAGCGAGGATGCTCTGCACGTCTTTGGTGGGCAGGCGCCATCGCCATCTCGGGCACGCAGAGACGCGGGTGAGAGCAGTGGCGGCCAGGACAGCCAGCAGCAGGGCGGAAAGGGTACGGCAGGCGGCGGTGGCAGCGAGGGCGAGCGGCTACTGCCCACCTCCTGCGCCTCCGAATCCATGGTGCGGCCTAAGAGCGCGAAGGCGAACACGTGGGCCTCGCTCGCCGTCTTGCGCATGCGTAACATGAACGCCCTGCGCGCCTACTCGTGGGATCAGCGCGTTTTCCTGCCGCAGGGCGACGGTTTCATGGGTACCATCTTTGAACTGCTCGCCTCGCCCCGCGTCTGGGAGAAGGTGGACTGGGCGATTCGCGGGTCGGCCATCGCGATCCTGCCAACGCTGATTGTCTGTCTGGAGCCGACCACGAGCCAAATCTTTCCCTTGCCGACCTCCGTGGTGTTCCTTGCCTACTGGACGTCGAAGCCGACGCTGGGTGCCGGGCTGCGCGAAACCTTCACTGTGCTGAAAGCGTTTATTATTTCGCTTGCCTTCCTGTGCATTGTTGTCGCGATCCAGCCAGGCCCGAAGTGGCTGACCATCCTGATCCTCTTCTTTTCCCTCTCCGTCGGTGCCTTTGTGGCACAGCAGATGAGGGTAATGATCGCGTACTGCTTCGCGAGCTTGCTCATGCAGTATGTCGCGCACCCGGAGACGACGGGGTACAAGTACATTGGCGACTTCTACCTGACGCTCTTCATCGGACAAGGCTTCGCAGTCGGCGCGCTGCTCTTTCCGTACATCCGGTGGTCCAGTGAGAGCGCGCGGCGGTACTTGATCGTGATGGGCGACGCCATCAGTCTCTCGGTACACGGGGCGTGCTGCAGCTTCTGGGTGGAGAGCAGCTTGTTGGAGCGACAGTTGCACGTTGCGCGGCTGCGGCAGCTGCGCCAGACCATCGAGGCTAGCATGGCGAAGGCTGAGAAAGGACTGTCGGAGATGGGGTACGAGCCACACTCCGGTGTGTACACCACGCGGCTGAAGACCCGCATGGCGTTCCTGAAGAACGTGTTCAACATTGTGCAGTCGATGACGCTTGTGATTGAGCAGATCGCTGCGAACCCGACGCTGATCGAGACGCCGATGTGCCGCGCGTTTGGCGAGCGTATCCGCGGTGAGCTGAGCGTTGCTGCTGCTGCGATGGACGCGACGCTGCTTCGCGTTGTGGACCTCGACGACCTCGTGTCTGCAGCCGACATGGAGGCGTTCCGCGGTGCGAAGGCGCGCTACGAGGACGCTGTGTCGAGGGTTCGCGACGAGGTGATCTTGAGCAACGAGGACTACCGCACGGATAACAGCGACATCCTTCTCGGGTTCTTTCTCTTCAGTGTGGAGGAGCTGATGGAGTTGATCAGCGGCTTCCAGGACGCCGCGCGCAGCCAGGACAATCTGCGCTACTTCCTCATGTTTCCTCTGCGCGACTTGCAGAGTTTATGGTCCGCGTTTGTGGAGCTGCACAGCGCCATCACGCTCCGCCACTCCATTACACGCAGGCTGAAGGAAGGTATCAAGCTGAGCCTGTCCATGGCACTGGCGGCGTACATCCAAACGTATGCGTTGAAGAGCTCTTCCACGAACCCCATCCTGGGCGTGGACACGATCGCGTTCCTCTACCGTTCTACTGGGGGCGACAGCTTTCAGTACGGGCAGGGGCGTCTGCTGGGAACGGTGCTCGGGTGCCTTACAGGACTCTTCGGGGTGCAGCTCGCCGACGGAAGCCGTCCTGTGCTGTACATGTGCACGCTTGTGCTGACATTCATCGGCTCCTACGTGCAGGCCTCGCCCACCTGCGGTGCTATCGGGAACGGTATGTCGAACGGTGTTATTTCAGTGGTGCTGCAGTACACAAACAGGGATGGTGCCATTGTGCGCATTGAACAGAACTGCTTTGCAGTCATTATCTACTTCATCGTCACGTCCCTGGTGTGGCCGGTGCGATGCCAGACGAAGGTGAAGACAGGGTTCGACGGATGTATGCGCATGGGCCGCGAGGTCACGGATCGGCTGCTGCGCAATCTCGACCTCCCGCACAGCGCCAAAGCTGTCAGCTCCGATGCGATGGCGCTGCTGGACGAGATGCAGAAGAAGGTGAGCCAGCAGCTGCAGAACCTGACAGGAGCTCAGTTCGAGCCAACCATGGACTCCGCTGAGTTCCCGGAGATGGCGTGGTGCATGCTTGTGTCCACGCAGCGCAAGCTGGTTGTGACACTGCTGATGATGCGCCACGCATACGCCACCTTCATGTCGAGCACCATTGGGGAGGAGGCCGCCGACTCCCGAAGCGCGAGCGGCGAGGCGAGTGGCGGTGCCGCCGCCGCTGCGACCAGCATCTCTGTGCACTGGGTGGTACTGCACCGGATCTCGCCGTACACGCGACAGCTGAGCTTGCTTCTGTACGAGGCGATGGAGGTGTATCTGCTGCTGATGTCGAAGGTGACATTTGTGCCGACGTCTGAGCTGACGCGTCTGCGGCTTGGGATGATGCAGTGCTACGACCGCATCGTCGCCGTGTACATTGAGACGATTCAGCACGAGCTGCGGGACAGCGATGAAGACGACAATGGGGGCGGCTTCAATGACGATAAAGACATGGTTGACACCGCGGCGAAGCAGGCAGAATCGGCGGGGCAGACGACGGCGCCGGTAACAGCGGGGACGTGTGTGCCGGTCTTCACTCCTTCTGGTCTGGTAGTGGACGCCGGAGTGCGGGAGAACAGGAGCTTCCTCGACAGTACCACGGGCCCGAAGAGCCACGCCGACCTCCACGCTCGCCGCCGCCGCAGCAAGCTGTCGAAGTCGGCGAACTCAGAGCGAAAGAAGAATGACAACGGAGGCGGCCGCGTCGCGTACAAGCTGAGGCCGGCGGAGCGTCAACTTTTGCGGGAGTATATGCTTGGGCAGCACACAGCCAGCACGCTGAATGCATCGTTCTTCGCAAGCGCCACCGCAATGGCGGCGGACCAAGAGACCGGCGGGCCGTCTGCGGCGCTGGGCAACGTGGATGCCGGCGCGAGCGTTGCAAGCCACAGCATTTTCAACCTGAACGGCATCTTCTTTGACCGCAGAGCGAGCATGCTCGATCCTGCGCTGCTGCGCAACGCCGGGATCGTGGTGCAGGAGCCGGTGCATGAGGAGCCGAAGGCGAAGCGGAGCAACAGCACGGTGCCCGCCACCCTCTCGGCGCACCCTTCGACGATGCACTCGTCTCGCCGGCCGAGCTTTTTGAACCTGCGCTCCTCTGTCACGAACGTGGACGGCGCCGTCGTCATTGAGGTACCAGGCACGGAGGCGTCTGCCGTGACGCTGCCGGTGTTTCCGCTAGGCTTGGACCGGTCGCTGACGACCGAAGGACCTCTTGAAGGTGCGGTGTCTGCGCCGCCTTCTCTCGGGCACAGCTGCATTTCTGTCGCGTCACTGGGCGGTGATGAGCGGCAGCAGCAGCAGCGCCAGATCCCCGGGTTGCCCGCTTTGGAGTCGCTAGCGAGCATCCCGCCAATGGATGCCGCTCCCGCCACCTCGAAGGCAGAGCTGCTTGCACCCCGGCCGTCGGTGCTGCAGAGCTACACCGTTGTTCCCACGAACGCCTCACTAGCGGCCACGCAGCCGAGTGTGGTTAGTGCTGCGGCAAACGTGCAGGGCGTCAGCGGCTCAGGGCCTCACGGCAGCAACGCTGGTGGTGACGCGGCAGATCAAGCGGCGCCAAGCCATGGCACCCTGCTGAGCAACAGCAGCCTGCTCATGGCGGCCACGGCAGGCGGCGCTCGAGTGGTGGGCGGCGACGTCTTGGCGCTTGGCAGAGCGGCACGTTCGACTCTACAGCCGCATGTTGGTTTGATGGGAGCCTTGCAGCACGCTGACCGGCCCCACGGAGCTGACGACAGCGCATGCCACGACGATGGCGCCAGCGAGCGCAGCGCTACCCACACGGCGGCACCCGCGCGCGATGCCGCACTGGCGCCGGCGCCGGCGCCGGTAACTGCAGCCACCACGCCGCGCGCCGACGGCCCCCCGCGCCCGATCGCGACGTGCTCTGCGACAGTGCCGGGTGAGCAGGGAGTGTACGACGAGCGCAGCACGGCAGCGGAGAGCTCGCCAGAATTCATGCTTGACGGCACGCCGGGAGTGTCTGCGGCCACCGCCAGCGGCGGCAATGCGGGCACGGCGGACGGCGAGGGTGACTGGGAGGGGGCCCGCGAAGCTCTTGGGACGCTGTTGAGCGACCGGAGCACCCATCCGGATAACAGGACAGGCAGAGCGGCTTATTGCACGGCCTCCTCACAACTGGGTGCCACCCTGCCCACTCCGACCGCTGCGGCTGCTGGGGTCGATGCGGCGGCTGACGAGCGCGCCGCCAGCAGCGGGACGAATACTTTCCCGAGCAACTTGGACATCAATGGGAGCTTTAGCAGGGTCGGACCTGCCATCCCGGCGGCGTTGCGCTCCTACGTGGAGGGGCTCGCGGCCCACCAGCAGCAGCAGGCGCCACCGCCACCAGCGCTGCTCGGCAACACGTCCTACATTACCATCTCGAGCAATCTGCCGGTGATGAACCGAACGCTCCTCGGCGGCGGCGGCTTCGGCAGCCCTGCAGCCAACCCAGAGGCCAGCGTGCGCGCTGGGCCCACGCTCACCGCATCAGCGGTCGCCGCAGCATCTTCGTCGGGCGGCGGCGTACCTGCTGCTTCAACGTCCGTATTTCCTGACGCGGCGCCGCTAGCTGCAGCTGGTGGCGCCGCGAGTACCGAGGACGCGTGTCTGCGCAGTTTCGGCGTCCACAACAACACCAGTGACATTGCCGACATGCTCCGCAGCACTCACGGCACGCAGAGCTTCAACCCGGTGCTGCTGCGTCTGCTGCAGTCCGATGGTGAGGGCGGCAGCGAGGGCGCGAAGAACGAGTACGTGCTGACGAACAGCGACATTCACAGCCTCGAGGCGTTCCTGTTCGGCCTACGCGCGCTGATCACGCAGGTGGAGGATATAGAGCGCTACTTGCTGGAGGTGGTGCACGGAAGGGAGATGGCCAAGAAGCTGTGAGTACGGGCAGCAGAGAAGAGAGTGGGGTGGCAGAGCGCGCGCTGAAGCTCACGGATGATAGAAGAGGGAGTGGTGCGGCTGCAACGAACACAATCAACGGTGAGCCTCTACTTCGACGCTTCACGAATTCGTTTTCTTTGCGAGTTCTGTGAACGGAGAGCCTGATGACGCGGGGGGTGGGCAGGGGATCATAGTATGCTATCACAAGGTCCAGTATCTTCACTCTTTCTGTGGGGAGAGTGTAAGCAAGTTCACCCTATCTCTGCGAGCTCAGAGCCACCTCTGGTGGTGACAGCGTGAAGCGCCTTCGACGTGATGAAGGCAGAGCGGACTGCCGCCACAGATGTGGGCGTTCATGTCGTGGATGGCGTTTCGTTGGAGAGACCTGCGACAGTGCACACGCTCGCACCATCCATATGATGGGCAACGTGTCAGCGTGAGTGGAACTTAGGTTCCCTGGCTCTCAACACCTACTGATGTGAGGGGCCTTCGCCTCCCTCCTCTCCCCCCTGAGAGATGCACTACGTGGCGACCGCCATGATGCGAACGTTGTGAGGCGGCCTTCGGAGGAAGTGCGGGGTTTGGGTGGCGTGTAACTCATGTGGTATACGACCGAGAGGCGCACCGTTGAATGGACGAAGAAGATGCGAGCGCTGTTGGTGCCTTCCTGGTGCGTCGGTCTGCGTACGGGCATATGTGGGTATGCATATGTAGGTTGGTGTGTGTGTGGTAGGGGCGCGTGTGCGTCTAAGTGCAGGTATATATATATGTATATATACATATATATATATATATGCATATGCATGTCTTTGTGTGCGTGTGTGTTTTTTTTATATGCGCGTATTCTGATGTGCTGAAGCCGGCGGCGGACACACGTGGCGCGTGTGTGTGTGTGTGGTCCCACTTTGCACCGCTACCCCGCGTGCACAATCTAAGGTGCTCTCATCCCTCATGACTGCGTTACCCTCCACCTCCCTCATCGACCTCGAGTGTTCAGGCTGGCCGAAGCTGAAAGATGGCAGAGACGAGTGAGGCGCCGTGTGGATGTGAAAGTTGTGGGCGGCTGAAGAGAACGAAAGGGTTTGGGGAGTGGAGAGGGTGGGCGAGGGCCATCTTCAGATGCGTTGCAAGAATGCATCAAAAACACAACCACACACGCACGCGGCCACCTCTCCTCTCTTTTCCGTATTTTTCCCTCGTCAAACAGCTCATGATGGACTCTTTCGAGAGCGTAATGGCAGGTCCGCGTGTGCACGTGTGCGCATCTGCGGATGCTTGCACGCCAGGCTCTCTCGTGTGTGTGTGTTTGCGTTCACTCACACGCTCGCGCGCATCTCTCTCTCTCTCTACCCCCTTTCCTTTTCGCTACGCCGCCCATTGTCAGCCCTCTCGTCGAGACCACTGTTTTGCTTATCCCCCTCCGTTCTTTCCAAGTTGCATTGCTCGTGCACGCGGTGCTCAGCAGCGCATCGAAACACGCACACAGGCGAAAGTAGAAGACGGCACCCTCCCGCAAACTGCAGGGCACTGGACGGAAGTGTTTTTGTGCACCAGGAGTCTTGCCGCCGTAGGGCTGTTTGCTTGCCTTCCTGCTTTTCTGTGCACAGCCACCGCTTCTTCACACTCGCGCCCCCCTCCTTCCCACCCACACACCCGCCTATGCGCAGGTGCCCACACTCAGCAGTATCAGCTCTTTTTCGTTGCGAGGCACGACACCGCACCTTTTCCAAAGTACGTGGCCCCGTAGATTTTCAGTATAGGTTAACGGGACATATAAGGAAATAATAAAGCAGCGCGAACGGGCGCGCTATCGTGGACATGTTCGGCGAGTCGTACGTGGAGAGCGGCGCGCCGAATGCGGCGCGCGGGGGTGGTCACTATACTACCACTCGCATCGAGTCCCCAGCCCTGCGTGCTGCAGGTGCCTCTTCCAGTGGTGCGAATGGGCAACAGCAGCACCTGCGCTCCGTGAAAGAAATCATTAAGACGCTGGATGAGGAGCACGAGATTAGCGGCCCCAAGGGCGGCTGCTGCTCTCGAATTTTCGTCCCGTTTCTCACGCTTGCCATGATTATTGTCATCTTTGTGGCCATCGTCTACACAAACGGCACCGGGTCGGATGTCGAGGCTTCCCCACGTGTGGCGATGATAGTGCTGGAGGGGTTCTCTGGCACTGTCTTTCACGCCCTCATGCAGTCTGGTGTGCATATGCCCAACATCGCGCACATGCTCTCATCGCAGAAGGGTGTTTGGGCTGAGTGTGCGACGAGCAGCCAGTCTAGCTGTGCTCGCGCTGTGGTGGTGGAGAACGACACCTCTGGAGAAGTTTACGTGAGTGCGGCGGCCGCGATGACGTCTTTGTTTTCTGGTGTCTCGCCTCGCGAGCACCAGGTGTACAACGGGAGTTTGGAGAGCATGTCAATGTACGCGAACACTTCCAAGATGAACCCGAGTATCGCGAAGCGCGTGAAGGACGCGGGGATGAAAGTGTCAGTTGTGGGCACCTCGCACGCCATCAACTCCCTCAGCATCGCGTTCGGCAGCTGCTCTCAGCCGGGTGTGCTCGACATGGAGTGCGCGGCGTCGCGGGAGGAGCTGCTGCGGGCGAGTATCGACGAGTACTCGAGCAGCGTGCAACTGGATTGCCTCGCGTCGTCCTCGTGCAACATGGACACGCGCAAGATGAATTCTCCGACCGACCCGAAGCAATGCAGCAGCGGCCAGGCCGAGGCGCAGTTCACGCGCCACCTGAACAGCATCTTCGGCGGACTCGCCTACTCGACCCAGACGCAGGAGGCCGCCGTGCAGAACACGGCCGCGGACAACTTGGACGACTCCCTCTTTGTGTTCCACTTCGATTCGCTGGCGGTGCGGGCAGCCAGCACCTACCTGCCGGGGTTCCAGTACAACGTCTCCTCCAAGGAGTACGTCGCGCAGGTGTACCTGCTAGATGCGCTGGTGGGTCAGGTGATCAGCTACGTGCGCGACCGCGCTCGAAGCCAAAAGGAAAACTGGCTTATCCTTGGCGTCTCCGATCACGGCGGCAACGACAAGCCGCACGCCATTCCAAACCCCGTCTCCACCTCTGAGAACACGATTGCCTTCTTTATGGCCACCTACACCGACAACCTGAAGCGCTTCGTGACGCTGGCGCCGCTCCAGCGGCCGGTGACGCAGCTCGACGTGCTGCCGACAGTGCTGACATGGCTGAACGTAGCGCCGTTCGACGCGGAGACGAGCGCCGTCATCGCCGGTAAGAACACAACGGCGGCGAGCCCGGCCGTGGAGGCGCGCGTGATGGAGCGGAGGCACTTCGAAGGCCTTGTGCAGGGCATCTGCTCCTCTGGCACCTCCCTAAAGGACTGCGCGGTATAATTCTGCCCCTTTCCTTTGTCGGCGTCTCATGCGAGGCGGCTTCATGGAGGACGCGAGAGGGATGGGGAGGGGGCGTGGTGAGCCCACAGGTGATCCAGGAGAGCGCGCGCCTGTGACGCGGCGTGCACTGCCGACGATTTCCTTTTGTGTGTTGAATTCCATCTGCGCCTCCGTCCGTGCGCGTAGGGCGTCTCCACCCTCGTCCTGGCAGCTTTGTTGTGTGCCGTCTTCCCCCCTCCCCTGCATTCGTCTTCATGGCCGTGGTCCTTGTCGCCTCTGTCCCCCCGCCCTCCCCGCCCCTCCAACGGTTGTGTGCTTGAGTGTGTCTCGATCTTTTCTCTGTTTCGTCACTCGAGTTTCTTAACGACACCGGAACCAAAGGAAACGAAAAAGGCCGACAGCGCGATGGCCGTGCAGGGTCATGTGCGTGTGGCCACTCCTGATGTTGACGAGGTCCCACAGCGCACGTGTCGTTAAGGCGGCATAATTGCGTGCGTTCGAAGCCCCGCCCACGCTTACCGAGATCGATGAGGGCGGCAGCGTGAAAGTGGCGGGAGAGGCAGAGCTGGGGACCCCTCTTCTCTCTCTGCATCTCTCTCTTTCTCGGTGATGGCAGCGCTGGTGGACGGCGCTAGCAGAGCGTGTGCCCCCTCTAAAAAGTGAAGTGTTATGTGTGTGCATATGATGCGTCTGCGAGCACACTGCAGTAGGCGAAGTAGCGGGGGAAGGGCTCTCCTCGCGCAGGCCCTTCTTCTTCTGACGCCACACTGCGTCTTTGCAGCCACACACATACACACTGTTGCACAGGCGTATCGCACCTCTGCCGCATGGCTGATCTTTCTTCTCCCCTCCCTCTCGTCGGGTCATGGTCCCTTCACCCCCACCCCCCACTGTGCTCTCTCCTTTTGTTCTGCATATTTCTCTACCGACGACATACACCCACCCACATACATACCCATATACATGTATATACGCGCGCCTGAGAACGACAAGGTCATGCAGAAGCGTGCTATCACCGTGCTTGCTTTCACGCTGCGCTTTATACCTTCTTTGGCTGTTGTGCTTCGCTGCTCACTTCAAGGCGGGACGGGGAGGGAGGGCAGGCGCGACCATCGTGACACACACACACACACACATACTTCCTTCATCATAGAGCACATCCACCTGCCCAGGTACACGCGCGAAAACCGAAGATGGAATGGCCATCCCCATCGTCCTTGCCCGGAGTCGAGGGCTCACCAGGGCACGGCAGGCTTTGCAGCGCTACGAGCGGCGGCGTTGGTGCGTTCCAGCAGTTCTCTCCTGCTACGGCCGCCACCGTCGGCGATAACGCGCCAGTGCCCGCCGAGGATCGCTCACCCGTGAGCATCACCGTTGGCGAAGCGATGGATGCTGTTGCTGTGCAGTGCGAGCGGCGCGGCCTCATAAATGCGGCGACGTGGCTGAGTGAGATGAGTCTGCACGCACTGCCGTCGCTTCTCACGGCCCCGCTGCAGGCGTGCTCATACGGTGGCCACGGTGGCAACTCTCTTTGCAGCCCTCTTCACAGTGTTATACATTTGGATAGCGGTGTATTCGGCAATCACGCCATAGCAGGAGATGCGCGTGCCGCCCCCTCCGCCGGCTGGCAACGCCTGCACCGAGTCGCGCTGGGGTACTTCATCAAGGGCGAGTATCAGCGCTGCCATCATCTGATTCTGCGCGAGGTGATGCGAAACACGGCGGTTAGCAGCAGTTGCGGCGTCCCCTTGCCTTCGACAACGCAGAGGACGTGGCCCATGTCGGTGGGTGAGGTGTCTGACAATGAAGGGGGCCTCTCCTTGCCTCTGCCGGAGGTGGTCCGCGGGTTCCGCACGACGACGTTGCCTCCTCTCCTCCAGTTCCTCAGCCTCTACGCCCTCTTCATGGATGGCGTGAAGGCGAAGCAGCTGAGTAACAACGCCTCCCAGGGCGGCGGCGCAGAAAGTAGCGGCATGGGCCGCAGTGGCCAGCAGCGAGCGCTGCACCCGCACGCACGAGTGTTGCGTGCTTACCTCCTCGAAGCGATGCGCAACCCAGTAAACATGCTAAACTTGCCCAGCTCTGGTAACAGCGACCCTGAGCCACAACACGGCGACGGTGTAGATGACGAGGCAGCACTGCACGCCGCCTTTGGAGGAGCTCTTCCAAGCGCTCACCACACGTCGAGCGCGAAGCGCCCGTGGACGACATCTAGCGCGGTGTGGCTGGCGAGCCGCGCCGTCTCAGCGGCAACGACAACCGGCATAGCCGCTGTGATGACCACAGGCGCCTCTGCCTCTCGGTCCGCGGCAACAAAGCAGGCCGGCTGCACGCACGACTCAGTCTTCCCTCGCACTGCCGCCTCGCCCGTCTTCTCGAACGTCTCTCCAGCCGGCTCTCCAGCCGCAAAAGCAACGGCGGTGCAAGGCGGCGAATCGGATGCGGCGCCTACGTCGGACTTGTTGCATATAGATCCATACCTGTCGTGGCTCATGGGTGTGGTGCTGCGGGAACTTCGCATGCGCCAGGAAAGTGCGACGTTTCTGCTGGCGGCTGTGAGTGTCAACCCACTACTGCGGTGCGCCTGGGAAGACCTCGCGTGCCTCGTGAGTCGTGAGGCGCAGCTGGCCGAGCTGGACGCCGCCCTTGATGGACTAGAGCCGTTTTTCATGGTGGACGTCTTCGCTGCCGAGGTGCGGGGGCTGCTGGGGATAACGCCGGTGTCATCGGCGCGGCTGCGCATCGCCGCTGCTGCCGCCTCGGCTCCAAGCGACGGGTTCGCGCAGTCGCCGCCTTGCTCTGCGCCACCCGAAGGACGCGCCGCCACCACCACTGCCAAAGCCGGCACGCGCACGTCGTCGCCGCCGCCGCCGCCGCGAACCAACACCGGCGCAACGCCGCCCATCCCCGCCGCCGCGCCGTCCAACGCGTGGGAGTGCTTCTCTCTGCTGTTCCCTGACACGCCGTTCTTCCTCAGCCAGCTCGCACACTTCTACTACCACCAACGCAACCGTCTCGACCGGGCAGAGGCCCTCTACCAGCGTATTCGCGCCCTCGACCCGCACTACCTCGCCATCCTATACGACTACTCGAACGTGCTCTACACGAAGCGCGATCGTCTGGGCCTCAGCAGCCTCGCACAGTCGGTCTACCAGGCGGACGCGTTCCGGGCGGAGACGAACTTTGCTGTGGGGAACTATTACGTGCTGCTCGGCCAGCATGACCGGGCTGCGCTGCACTTCCATCGCGCGACCGCGATCGACCCGCAATGCGCGGAGGCGTGGCTGCTGCTCGGGCACGCCTACGTGGAGGTGAAGAACACGACAGCCGCCGTGGAGGCCTACCGGACGGCGGTCGAGCTCAACGAGCGCGACTACCGCGGTTGGTACAACCTGGGACAGATCTACGAGTTGCTGGAGGCGTACCACCATGCTCTTTACTACTACTGGCACACCACGTCCCTGCGCCCGGCGGATCCGGGGATGTGGGTGGCGGTGGCCAACTGCTTGGAGCACGATGGTCGCATTGCCGAGAGCATTGCCTGCCTAGAACGCGCAGAGACGTACGACTCGAGCTCCTCGCCGAGCTACCCGGCGTACGTGCGGCGGATCGCTACGCACCACATCGCCAACTCGAGCTACACACGTGCCTGCGTGTATCTGGAGAAGCTCGCACAAAGCCCCGCGGCGTCCACGGAGGACCTTCTTCTCGCACTCCCCTTTATCGTTCAACATTACGTGCAGCGGGCGCGGAGCTCAGTTGAGGGGTTTGTCCGCTCTTCAAGCCACGACACGGTACTCTTCTCGCCTGGTGCGAATAATGTGTCGCTGATGTCGTCGCCGGCATCGGGTGCGGTGGCGGCGGGCCGGACTGCCCTGCACCACGCGCGCGCTGCTGCGGCACTGCAGCACCTCAACAAAGCTGAAGAGCACCTCAGCACCATGGCGGAGCTTGTGATGCCATCCGGTCGAAACGGCGCCGGCAACGAGGAGGCGGCCCAGACGCCAGCAGCATCGGCTGTGGCTGGCGAGAGCGAGCAAGCCGGTGCAGAGAACAGCGCACCGCAGAGAGCTGCAGAGGATGCATCTAATAGACGACGGACGCGTCAGCCGCGCAGCGGCCCAGCCGCCAACGCCTCCGTCTCTGCTTCGACTTCGGCGGCGCTCGCTGCTGTTGCGGCGACCACGGCGCAGAGTGCCGGTGATATGCCACCGGTGGCGTTTGTCCGAAGTCGTCACCAAGAGATTTGCATGCTGAGAGCGCAGGCGATGCATCTTCTTCAAATCGGAGCGGGTGCAGGCAGCTCGACCCTCCCCGCAGCAGCATCGGCCTCCGCCTCTGCGGCGACGCAGCCGTCGTCTTTGTCATCGCAGCAGCAGCAGCACAGGAACCCGCTTGTGTCGCAGCTGCTGGGCCGCAACCAGTAGTCGCGGCAAGCGCTGCGACTTGAGGGTCGATCGAACAAGTGAGTGCGGCACCAGTGAGGGAGGCCGGTGGAGGTCCGCGCACTCGAGGCCCATCGTTCTTGACAGCCTGCAGGGCTGGGTTTTCTAATTGGCCACCGGCTCCTCTCCACACGCGCATAGCAGGCGGACGATACCGTTGTGGATGACGCATGCTCTTCGAGCGCTCTGCACAAATCGGTAGAAGAGGCCCTTTAGCATGAAGCGGTGCGTGTGCGCTGATAGACGCGTGTGACTCTTCACGGCCGCCGCACCTGCGGCAGCCGTTGCCCTCCCCCCTCCGCCCCTTGCTCGCATGAACGCGGCTTTTTGTGCGAGCGGCGTCTGAGAACACACCGACCGGCCAACACGGCGAGGTGAAAGGAAGTCGATGGGGTGTCAAGATACCCCCAACCACTGGGAAGTTTGACCGCCCCTCTTTCCACCACACTCGGCTTTTGTATTCTTGTGACGGACCTGCATCTCTCTCTCAGAAGCACACACGCACACACATGCACATACATGCAGTCCTTCTCTTGCATCCCTTCTTCGTCTTTCTGCCCTTCTTTGTCGTGTCGTCAGCAGTGGGAGAGACTCTTGTAGGGTAGCGCGCCTCTCAGCAACGAGAAGTACACACACATACGCGCACACAAAAGGCTGCCAAAAAATCCCGCTAACGGGCACCCCCTCCCCCTTCCCCTGCACATCCATAGAAGCACGTCCACGTCCACACCGGTGCGCTGGCGATATATATACATATATATATATTCAGAACCGTACCAAAGAGGTTCACCTCTTTTCCTTCTGTGTGCTGTACTGTTGTTGTTGCTGTGCGCGTGCATTCATAGATAACCGCCCCCCCCTGTCGAGGAGCAGGAGAGGCGGCGTGTGCGTGCGTGCGTGTGGGCGTCTGGCCGCCTTGAGGCATACGCAGGGAGAAACGGTGGGATACAACATCAGGGCGTCGGCCCTTTCGGTGAGCTCCGTGAAGTAGACGCTGTGTGCACGTGTACGCACAAAAAGGGGGGATTGCGGTCTGCCGTAGACATCCGTATGCCCGCTGCATTGCAGACGCCACCGCCGCTGGTAGATCAGGACGGTGCCCCGCCCTTTAGTGCGCAGCGGGCAACGCTCGGTGCTGCCACTAGCGCCGCCACGGTCGCTCCCACCAGGATCCCTGCTGACAGCAGCAACTTGGGTCGCCAACGCGCGGTGCCGTCTTCCTCTCCCTCATCATTCGCCACCGTGTCGTCTCCAGCACATATCCCTACGACTTCTGGCGCGGGGGCGCTTGACAGCCGACCGGATACCCCGGCAAGCCTGGTGAGGGCGTCCGCGATGGCGGCGGCGCCGCCGTCGACGACGTTGTCACGGTCCTCGTCCTTAGCTTCTTCATCTGCGTCCTCGCAGCCCGCAGTTTTTCCAGGTAGCAGGCAGTTTGACTCAAGCACACATGCCCGAGAAAGCCGAGTGGGTGCCACCGCTCTTGAGCCGCAACGCCAATCGCCATCGATGGTGCCGGCAGCCACCGAGGAGGATCCTGGAAGCCACTTTCCGTGTTCTGCCGCGGATGACGCCATCGCTCACTCGGTGCCGCTTCCTCTGCTGGTCGAACAGCAGCGCCACCGCATTCGTGCTCTGGTGCAGGAGCGCGACGCCGCCGCCGCGGAGCTCAGTGAGCTGCACACCTTGTTTCAGCGTCTGCACGACGACTACGAGGAGACAACGCGCGAGGCGGATGGATTGCGGCTACAGCTGAGCAGCCTCCGCGCGCAGAAGGAGATGCAAAGCGATGAGCACCGGCTATTGCGGTCGAGTCACGCGCGCCAGCAGGAGCGCATTCAGCAGTTCGAGCTGGAGTGGGCCAACAACTCCAAGCATCTCCGCGAGCAGCTCGACGCACTCGTCAGTGAGAGAGACGCCATGCAGGCCCAGCGTGACGCCTGCATGGCCGACAGCAACGACTTGCGCCGGCAGCTAATTCAACTGCAAGCCGAGATTCACCGCGTGGAGTCGAAGCATCGAGAGGCGCTGCGAGAACAGGCTGACACACACGCGCAGCAGCTTCGCTCTGCCTTGCAAGAAAAGGAGGAGCAACTCCAGACGAGGGCGGCCGCAACGCGGCGGGAGGCACGGCTGGTTCAGCAGGAGCTGGACCAACTCGGCGCCGGCCACACCGCCGCGCACGAGGAGCGCGAGTCCATGCGGTGGCGCCTCTCGGAGCTCGAGACGGTGGTGACCAAGAAGGAGCAGCTCCGCGCCGAGCTGGAAAGAATGGTAACTATGCTCCGCTCGCGGCTGAATGATCAAGAGGAGGCGGCGCGCCAAGATGCGCAGCGCTACACGCAGCGTGCCCAGGACCTGGAGCTGCTGTACCGCGGTCAGGTCGCGCAGGAGCAGCGCCGTGCTCAGGCTCTCCAAGACGATCTGGCCGCTGCCCGCAAGGCGACGCAAGAGGCCATGCGACAGCAGGAGGCCCTTCAGCAGTCTCACAGCGAGCAGATTAAGGACTTTGCAGCGCGCGCTGCAAAACTCGAGGACGACCTTCGCCAACAGCTCCGCGCCCTCCGCAGGGAGCTGGAGGAGGCACAGGCACATGCGCTTGAGCACGAAGCTGCCGCCCGCCGCAGCCAGCGCGATGCAGAGACGCTGCGGGCCACGTGCTCTAGCGAGCAAGAGGCACTTGAGCGGCTGCAGCAGGCTCACACGGCGCAAGCCCAGCAGTTGTCGCGCGCGGAGGGGAGCGCGACTGTTCTGCAGACGCGCCTGCGCGAAAAGGAGAGGGAGGCGGAGCTACTGCGGTGCGCCATGGAACAGGCCACATGGACGCGGGAGATGCGGCAGGCAGCGCACCACACGTTGGCGTCCCTTCTTGGGGTGCCGCGGGTGTCCGTGCGAGGTGGCCGACGCCGGGTGAAGGAGGGAGAGGAGATGGAGGGCTGGTCTCCGGCGCTGCAGCTCGAGTGGGCGGCGGAGGCGCAGGGCGCTGCCCCCTCCCCGTCGCCCCGCAAAGCGCAGCAGAGGAGGGATTCCGCACCCACTGGCGCTGGCGACACCGCTTATGTTGTACCGGAGGGCGGCGAGTCCACCCCATCCTCCCGCGAGGTGGAGGGGGTTGTGCCCTCGCCCTTCAAGGGCGCTGCCCGTGCGAAGCGTGCGCCGCGTCACCCAGCGATCGCTTCCGACAGTCCTCAGCGCCCACCAGCTACGCCAACGAAGGCAGCAGCTGGACAGCACGTCGAGGCCATCGAACACACTGTGCCACGAGATACAGGTCAATCTGATGGTAAGGGGCACGCGGGATCATCCACTGAAGCCAGCCATCTACTGCAGCCACCGCTCTTGTTCCGCGCCGCGTCTCCACTGACTGCGGCTCCGCCACTACATCCCGGAACGCCGCGGACCGCTGGCAGTAGCTCTCCCTGTCCGGCTCAGGGTTCGGCTGGCTACGCTGCAGCAGCAAACTCTACCACCGCCGCGCTCCGCGGCGGTGGTGCCGGCGCGTCGCCATTTCCATCGCCTCTGCGAGCGCTCTCCTTTGTCCCGGCTCAAACCACCGCAGGCTGGGCGAATCCTCTGCGCACCGCCACCGGCGTGGCAAGATCACAGCCGCTTTCCACCCCCCTTCTCTCCTGCCAGCAGGTGGGCCACATCTACAACATCCCTGAAGAGGAAGAGCAGCAGCACCAGCCGCAGGCGGCGGTGACCGAAGGTCATACCAGTGGAGCCGCGTACGCTGCAGAGCCTGCACGTGGATACTCACGCACACAAAGGCCACAGTCGGCGACGCCCCTGTCAAGGAAGGCAGGCGAGGTTTTCTTCGATGATGTCGTGGGCGCACCGCGTGCGCGAGGGTTTCCAGCGAGGGTGCTGATCAGGGGCACAGATGCCGGCGCTGCTGTACCTGGAAGCCATGAGCGGCAGACAACATCAGCACAGCTGGTGACTGCATCCACGGCACAAGTCGGCACCTCTAACACGCACCTCACCCCCTCTACTTACCGCGGAAGTCTTGCCTCGAGCGATAGGGTGAGAGGGGCTGACGGTGCGCGCGATGCGCAGCCGTCTTTCTCGCTCGGGCACAGCCTCTCCTATGACCACGGCGCATCTGCGCCAGGCGTCCGCGCGGCGGAGCTCATCGCGCAGCTGTCACACCCCTCGTCGGCGGCCTCCGACAAAACGCCTGCGATGCAGCGCGGAGTGTCGAACACCAGCAGCCACCGCAACGTGCTTAACGGCGGAGATTCGGCGCTTCAGCAGTACCTTCGCGACACCGTGCAGCAAGTACTCGCTGATCACGGTCGCGGCGGGACACCCCAGCGTGGGCCGCTCCATGCATGGCGGCAGCGGCCAGACGGCGGTTCCGCAATTCTTGCAGCTTCTGGGTACCACGAAGATGGCGTCAAAAGTGCCGGAGAAGCGGATGAGGACGATTTCGGCTCTGCATCTCTCCTCCGCTCGTCTGTCGCAGTGCCGCTTGTGCGACCGGCGCCCCAGCCAGCGTCTACAGGGGGCTTCGCGAACGGCGGAGGGGCGACTCGCATGATTGGTCCCGGCGGCAGCAGCCAAGGCGACGCTGGCGGCGCTGTCGCTGTGACTCGGAATGGCAGTTCGGCAGCCGCAACTCCGCACAAGACGGCCGCAGCAGTATCAGCAGCAGGAGAAACCGTTCAAACCAATCGCAGAGAGAGCGGCATTTTTCAGACTCTTGAACAGCTTGCCGGCCGACAGCAGCAGCTCCTGCAATCGCTGGGCCACCTGCCGCACGCGGTGATGTTCCCGACAGCGCGCAACGCCGATGTCCCATCCTCGCTACCATGGCAAGCGACAGCGGCAGACCCCTCCCTCAGCGAGGGCTTGCGGAGCAGCGCCAGCATCATCGTGCCCACGTCTCTCTCCCTGCAGGAGCATAGGTGCTCCCTGCAGCACCAGGGCCAGCGCGAACCCGACGATAGCCAGGGTGTAGCACGGTCGTCTGTGGGCGTGGTCGCGGCCGGCGGAGCACCGGCCGATGCCGCCGGATCGGCGTTGACGGTCAGTGCACCTTTGCCCAATACCGATTCCGCGGGCTTTGGGAAAAACATTACTGCACAGGGCCATCCTGCAGCTGCGGCTCGCTATGCGAAGGGCAGCGATGCCGGCACCGATGTCGAGCTCGACCCTCGGCAGCTCTCCTACTCTACCACGGTCGCCACGACTCAGCTCACAGATGTAAAACAGGGAGACCAATCAGCGGTAAAGAAAGACACGGGCGACCCGACGGCGGCGGCCGCCGCGGTGGTTCAGGGCTCACAGCCGAGAGCGGAGAGGCAGGCTGCCTGGTCATCAGAGCCAGCACTCTCAGTGTGGGCGGTGGCGGCGACCACGGCAAGCGCAAGGTCTGCGCCATCTGTGTCGGAGGTTTCGTCGCTGTCGCAGCTCGAGCGACGGTTTGCGACGCCATTCTGATCAGCAGGTGAATGTTCCGAAAGATGAGGTTTTTGAGAGGACCTCTTCGTCAGTGTCATCAAGAGCGGAGGTGCTATGTTGTCCTTTGCTGCGACCTGGCGGCTCTCTGTATCGCTCGCCCCTTTCCCCGTCTCTTGGGTGCATGGCTTCTCCTCCAGAGTTCGCCTCCCCCCCTCCCCCCACACACGTACACACACGCACACATTCACAGATATGGCCGCGCCTTTGTCCTTTCCCCGGAAGGAAGGCATGCAGTCCACCATGATGACAGTGCGACGCCACACGACAGCGGAGCTGATACGGTGTGCGTATGTGTATGTATGCGTATAGGAGGAGCAGAGGCCATGCCGACGCACCGCCGGCAGCAAACACACAGGCATGCAAGCTACACAAGGCAACAGCGGCAAACGGGCAAGCACAAGCAGCAATACAACAAGGACAACGATAGCAGGACTTTGTCGCTGGAACAGAGCTAGGGAAGGTGCGAGGGGGGGGTAGTCATTCTGGCGGCCTTCGTCCCTCGCGTATCAGCTGCGAAGAGGGTGGGCAGTGGGTACGCAGGTGCAGTCACGATGGCGGAGAGGCAAGGATAATGGTCGGGGAGGAGGATGGGGGAGGGATCGATGCACGCGTGCCTGTGCGCGTACGCTCTCTCGCACCACTACATCGAGGCGGCTCCTCATCTCTTCTCTTGCTCCCATACGCATTTTCGGCCTGACGACGTATCCTTTTCGTCGAACGGAACCCACGCGTGAGACCGGGCCCCGTGCACGCACGACTGTTGCCACACGAACGCACCTCAGAAAAAAAACGAAGAATAAGAATATCAGATGCTTACCCTCGCCGTTCATCGTTTTTTTTTTGTCTTTGTGGCTGGTGCGTAGGCCATGCGCTCCTTTTCCCATCCATCCGCGTCCTGCATATCGCCTTTGCCTCCTTTTCACCGTCGCTCTGCAGCGACGCCATAGCCTGCACTCCAATCCACACAGAATACAAACTCATCCTCGATAGCTGCGAATAGCATAACTAAACGGACAGAAGCCACGCACGCAACGTGACAGGACTGGTGTAGGAAGAACACAGACACACGCACATTACACGCCCACTGCGCAAACGGGAAGCAAAGACACCAGCACAAAACGTACGCTTCCGTCTTTCCGACAGGCCAGACCACCACCACTCACCACCCGCCACCACGACACACACAGGAAAAAGAAAACGCGCAACTGATTCCTAAACACTAACAATATGTTGCGCCACGCTGCTCGCAGCTTGTCACCAAAGCAATGCTACATAAGCCCTCGCGTCATTGAGGCGGAATACGCCGTGCGGGGGCTGATCCCGGCGCGCGCAGATGAGATCAAGGCGGACTTGGCCACTGGCCGCGGCTCCTACGCCTTCGAAAGCCTTGTGTACTGCAACATCGGCAACCCGCAGTCGGTGGGGCAGATGCCGCTAACGTTCTACCGACAAGTGATGGCGCTCGTGGATGCGCCGTCCCTGCTGGAAGATGCGGTAATCGCTGCGCGGCTGCCAGAGGACGCCGTTGCGCGCGCGCGCAGGTACCTTGCGGAGATTGGGACGGGTACCGGCGCGTACACAGAGTCGTTCGGCTACCGGTTTGCGCGCGCTGCCGTTGCCGAGCACATTAACAAGCTCGACCACGGCGTGAGCCCCGCTGCGACGGTGAACGATATCTGTCTGACAGACGGCGCGAGCATGGGTGCGAAGCTGTTCCTGCAGCTGCTTGTGGGCGGCGCGAGCGACGCTGTGATGATCCCGGTTCCGCAGTATCCGCTATACTCTGCTCAGATTGCGTTACTTGGCGGGGTGAAGGTGCCCTACTTCCTGCACGAGTCGGAGGGGTGGGCGATGAAGTTGCCGGACCTTGTTGCCGCGTACGAGCGGTGCGTGACCGAGAGCGGCGCGACGCCGCGCTTGTTTGTGTGCATCAACCCCGGGAACCCGACGGGGAATGTGCTGGAGCGCTGCGTGATGGAGGACGTCGTGCGTTTCTGCCACGAGCGCGGCATGCTGCTGCTTGCGGACGAGGTGTACCAGGAGAACGTGTATGACACACGGCGCCGGTTTTTGAGCTTTCGCGAGGTGGTACTTGGGATGCCTGAGCCGTACTGCTCGGAGACGATGCTTGTGTCGCTGCACTCGACATCAAAAGGAGTGATTGGTGAATGCGGGCGGCGCGGCGGGTATTTCTGCATGACGAACCTGCCTGCTGCGCTGCGCCAGCAGGTTGTGAAACTGTGCTCGATCAACCTGTGTGCAAATGTAAACGGGCAGTTGATGACTGCGCTGATGTGCTCGCCGCCGCGCGAAGGCGAAACGAGCTACGCGATGCACCAGCGCGAGTGCGACGCGATCTTTACGGGCATGAAGGAGCGCGCTGAGCTGCTGGCGCGCGAGCTTGGGAATGTGCGCGGGCTCTCGTGCCAGCCGGTGGAGGGCGCGATGTACGCGTTCCCGAGAATTGTGTTGCCTGAGCGGTACGCCCAGCGGAACGAGGAGCTGAACGCGAAGGAGGGTCGGCGGCTTGCGCTGGACGCGCGGTGGGCGCTGGAGCTGCTGGAGTCGAGCGGGATCGTTGTTGTGCCCGGGTCTGGGTTCGGGCAGGAACCCGGGACGCTGCACTTCCGGATAACGATTCTCCCGCCTCTTGAACAGATCGATCGGATGGTGCGTGCAATCCGCGAGTTCCAGGACCGGATCTACGAGCAGTACGCGTAAGGAGCTGAGTGTGCGCGTGTGCATGCGTGTTGTCAATACAAGCGGGTGAGGCTGTTCTTCTGTATGATTTTGGTAAAAAAGATCACAGTGAGGCCCTCGATGCGTGCGTGCGCCTGTGCTGTTCTCCTGTGTCTTCTCATCGCGAGCTGCGTGCGTAGGCTTTGCTTCTTCTCGTTGGTCATCTCCTCTTCCCCGCCGCCATCTTTACTTGCACTTGCCCTCCTCGTCTATACCCCGCCTTTCCGTTTACTCTGCGAGCGTATGTGTGTGTGTGTGTACGTGTACGTGTGCGTGCGTACGTAGATACGTGTGCATACGTGTGCCAGTGCGGATGTGTATGTATGTGTTTTGGCCGTTGTTTTTTTTTACATATGTTCTATATATTGGTTATATCGCACTTTTTTTCAGGCTCGCCCGCTTCCGTCCACATGTCGGAAGGGGATATATGCTCAGCGAATGAGGTCGCTGTGTGTCCGTAATGGCGTGCAAACAACCGTGAAAGAGAAGACGCCACGGACACCCACAGTGCCAAAGGTCTGGAGGAGTGGCGGCACAGAGATGTTTGTTGCCAAGCGGAATGCGACGCGCTGATGGGCTGAGGTGTGCGAGGATGTCTCACTCCTTTTATCTCTCCCATCTTGCGTGCGTACATGTCTGTGCGCCGTCGCTCACGTAGGTAAGATATGGTGGGACTCTCTCTCACATAGTGTGTAGGATATGCCACGACTTCTTGCTGCCCCTTCTCCGCCTCTTCTCGTGGCGCTTTCCTCCGTTCGCTCCTTTCGATATATACATTTTCTCTGCGACGGGGACGTATGCTTCGCTGTTGCGTGTTTGTGTTGGCACACGATCGTTTCAACATTACGCATACTCAGCAGCTGGTTAGACCCCGCAGCCCAGACGCAGACACTTCTTCACCTGTGCAGGAGCTCTGCACACATTCCTCCCCTCTCCCCCTACACTTCGCGTGGCGTGTCGCGCTTTCATATCCATTCCGTCTCTAGTGCTGTCTGCTGCGGCTGCCGCCTCAAGTTGACGAGAGCTTCCACACACACACACACACGCACGAACACGCACGCGCCCGTACTCGCACACACAAACATAAACGAAGGGGGGGCGCACCTACGCTCGCACGTATAAACGCACGTCTCTCTCTCTCTCTACATATAGAGAGAACGAGACTCCATCCTCTTATCACGATCCGTACACGTGCGCTTCCTTTGCGCCCCTTCTTCACCTACACTCACCGATGGTTTTCGTCTTCACGTCAGTCATCTCTTTTTCCTGTTTTCTTGGCTTTGGCCTTCACCGAAACGTTATAGATCCTTGTACGCAGGGGCGTCTCTGTCCACTGTTGGCCCTCCCCCCATTTTCTTTGTCCATGTGTCTGTGCGTGTGCTCGAAATAGAGAGAGGAAGCTTCACACTTCCTTCTATACAGGTAAATATTTTCTTAGTCTGTTGCACTCACCAGGAACACGTACAAGTCTCTCGGTCCTTCCCTCTTGCTTCGCTTGCCGCTGATCCTCCCCATCGTTTGCGATCCACATCTCTCCGCAACGCTGCAGCACGTTCCTGATCGACTTCTCTGTCGTTCTCTTGTCTTCTTTCTCGGTACAGCTCCTCTCAAGACACTCCTGATACGTGCGCATCTGCAAGCGCACGCATACAGGAAGTAATCGTGCACGCGCGCCTACCACACGTACCTACAACGCTCGAAGAGAGCGAGCGAGAGTGAGAGCAACTCCCCTTCCTGGTGTGACCCGTGCAAAGAAAGCGCGCGCGAATCGCCGTTGCTGCGGCTCTTGTGTCCAACCCTCCTTTTTTTTTTGCGTCTTTCTGGTCCATAGAGACGTGTTCCGTTATAGAGAAGAGAGCGTCGCACGCGCAGGCACGCTCTACCATCATGCGTCCATATGCCCATCTTCTTCAGCGCTGCCTAGGCGGTGCGCTGCACAATTCTCCTCTTCTTTTTGCCTCTGCGAAATCTCGTTCAAGTGGCAGCGGAGGGGGCCGCGCTGTGGCTGCTGTGGCGCCGCCGAACAGGATCGAAAACGACGGGGAGCTGCTCCGTTCGACGGAGGACAGGTACGGGGGCTCGGCGGGGTCTCGCCGACGCCAGCGCCCCACACCAGCGCAGCTACTAGCCAACCATGGTGGCGGCGGTTCTCAAGGTGCTGTCAGTGACGCTGTGAGCCCTGTGGAGCGACTTCTGAAGAAGCATGAGGTGAGTGCCGGCGGCGGCACTGCCAACGCTATCCCTGTCCCGAGCAAATCTCGGCAGAGGGTGAAAAACGGGCTCGTGGCTCCTCCCACGCGTGCCGAGGAGCCGACATCTGGTGGAGGCACAGATGATGATGGGGATGACCTTGGCGGGGCGCTTTCTCTGTTGCCTTCGGCGACACCGGCAGCAAAGCAGCAGCAGCTCTTGACGAACCCCTTCCGCGGCCTACACGCCGATGTGACCCGTAGCTACCGTGTCGACCAGCTGAGGGAGGTGGCGACAGCGGCTGACTTGATGCTCGCACGGCAGGAGAAGAAGTCCACCGCCTTCTCCTTCTTGCACTTCCGTGCCGGTGAGCGTTTCTATCAAGGGCACTGGGGGAGCGTGGCCGACATGCAGGCGCAGTTCGATGCGTTCACCGAGGCCGCGCAGACGACGCTGTCCAAGCGCATCTCGAGGCCGTACTTGCGCGGTACGCCGATCCCCGGCCTGACACTCTTCAACAACGATCTCGGCCTGCAAAGCCCGCTCGTGCAGTGCAGCTATCCCCTGATCGTTGCTCAGCGGCTGCTGCTCTTCCCCGATTACTTACGGCACTTCCACACCATCTGCGGACGTGAGAACGTGCCCTGCGACTTCTACGCCGACATCGACCTCCCTGGCGAGTCTGCCGCCGGGGCGGAGAAGATGTTGCTGGAAGTGCTCAACTACCTGGAGGTGCGGCTGCCCGGCGTGGGCTTCACTGACCCCTTCTTTCTTGTCTTGACGAACGCCGTACCGAGCAGGGATAAGGTGTCGTACCACATTCATGCTCGGAGCTTCACACACATGAAAAACCGCCCACTCGCCAGCAACGCTGAGGCGAGCACGAACGGCAAAGCGAAACGCAAGTCCGCCAGACAGATGAAGGCCAAGGCAGCTGCATCATCTCCGGCAGCGCCAGCCGACCGCAAGTTTGACGAGGATGACATAGACGAGGAACACGACGAAGATCCGTACGACGACCTGAGCGACATGGTCAGCGCTGTGGATGCCGGCGGCAAGGGCTCGACGTCCTCGCGCGGCGGCAGTGCTGCCACCCCCAAGGTGGTAGCGTTCCAGGACTACCGCGCCGTGAAGCTCATCGCCGATGAGGTGAACCAAACAATCGGCCGGGACATCGTTGACCACAACTGCTACCGGACGAACGGCATGCTGCGCTGCGCCTTCAGCGCCAAGATGCCCTCTGCACAGGATCACAACTACCATCAGCAGACCGACAACGGCGCGGCGGCGGCGCGCAAGCGTCTTGTGCCGCTTGTGACCGCCTCCGACCCGGCTTTGCAGCAGCGGCTGTCGGAGACCGCGTCGGTGCTCCGCACCATGACGGACCCCGAAGTGCTGGAGCTCACTTTCGTCACGAGGCACCTGGACGCGGACGCCAAGGTGATCAAGGCCGCCCGCAAACATGCCACGAGTCTCTTGGCGCACGAGAGTGATGCCCCCGCCGAGAGTGCGGAGCAACTGCACCGCGCCGCCGTGTTGGACGCGACAACAAGGCACCGCTTTAAGCTGATTCGGCCGCGCCAGATCATGGGCCCACAGGCAACGCAGGCCGTGGAGTACGACGCCTACGGCAACGTCGTGCCGCCCTTCCTCACAGAGGCCGCAAAGTGGCGCCGCTTCAAGGCGGTCACGGCGAAGCTGCGCACCTTGCCGCCTCGAGCTGCGGAGAGCTACGACGTGTGGGTGCGTGTTGGCCTTGCCCTTCACAACTTCAGCAACGAAGACCACGTCTTCGAGGAGTGGGTGCGCTTCTCGCTCAAGTCACCGCTCAAGTACTCGCGGGAGGTCTGCCGTAAGAAGTGGATGCAGTTCGAACGCAATCCCGACGCGCTGAACTGGCGCCGTGGGTTCAACTATCTGAACTCGACTGTGTGGCGCCAGGTGTGATGATGCAAGGAGGAGGGTGGATATACGTACACGCCACGCACCTACACGCATCTTTGTGCCTCCGCGTGATACGCACATGGCCGCATGAGCTGTGGCGCTGCCAAGCGGCGAGAGACACATAGAGGAGTTAAGAAAGGGATCTGCCAGCCTTGCTTGCTGCCATTCTTTATGAAGTGCGCAAGCGTGTGTCGTTGGTGGGCCGAGGGTATCGTGTGGTGAGGAACGAAAAAGCGATGCGCGCTGGTGCGCGTGTGTGCATGTGCGGCTTGCAACAGCGTAGAAGCAGAGACCGGAGTAAGGAGTCGAGAGAAAGAACAGAACCCAAAGTGGCGGTGATGTTCCTGGTGACGGTGGTGGCGTCGGTGGTGTGGGGTCTTGAAATGTGCGTTGGTGACTACCCCAACGAAACAACGACAAAATGTTTACGCCGTTTCCCGTTCCCCCCCCCCCGCGTTCTCCAGTTGTTCATCGAACACACACCACTTAGACCCGCAGCCGCCACCATCTTTCACACTCTCACTCATACACAGTTTTCTCCGTTGGCTTGTTTCTTCACGTCCTCTCTCCTTTCCATCTCCGTGCATAGTGGGCCTGCTCTCCTCTCCAAAGTGGCTTAGTTCTAAGCACCCTCACCCCCGCCCCCTCTCTCTCGCTTTCTTTACTTATTCTTTACTCTTCCCCGTCCGCACATCCTCGACACGTGTTATGTGCGTATCACGGTCGCCGCACGCGCTTTACCTGTACTTCTCTCGGCGACTCTGCTCTCACCTCTTCCCCTGTGGTTGGGACGGGGGTTTTCTTTCGCTCTCGTGCTTCGATGGGCGTCTCTGCCGATGCCCTTCGATTTTTTTCTAGGCTGGCGTTTGTTTTCTTCTCGACCCCCACCCTTTATAGCTGCACGTTCTACCGGTTGTGTCGCTCGGTGTGTTCTGCGGGCTCTCTCAGCGCCTTTATGTAGGCGACGTGCGTCGCTCTTTTCACTCTCTCCTGCTTGTCATGGTCTTGGCGAGTTCGTGCGTGTGTGCGTGGGGGGAGGGATCCTTTACGCAAGAGACGCGCCCGGATGCCGGAGGGTGCAGGGAGAGGGGTTGTTGGGTGGCTGTCGCTTTAATCATGGATGAAGGATCTGGCCGGGTGCGCATGCACTAATAGGGGTTTCGGTGTCTGTGATTGCTGTCCTTGCGTATACGAGTGTATCTAGGTGCTTGTATTCATGCACGCACATGTCTTTCGCCTATCGGCCACCCTGCCCGCACCTCTCTCTCTCTCGTTCTCTCTCTCTCGCATTGGCGAGTGGTGGCCTGTCGTCGTTGCGGAGGCGCTTGTTTCGATGGAACATCGTTTTCATGCGCTCGTGCGCGGACGAGATCGCGCGCTTTCTTTCCCCTCGCTGGTGATGGTGGGGGTTGGGTGGATGCGCGTGCTCTCTCTCTCTCTTTCTTCTTTCCAATTTGCGAGTGCCGCGGCGGTTTTGCACACGCTCGTGTCTTCGCTGGTCGCCTGTCGTTCGGTTCCACATGTTTTGTGCGCGCGTGCGTCTCCTTCTCTCCTGCACGCCTCCACTCAATCGCTATTCGTGCAATGTGTGAGGGCAAGGTGCACTGAATGTCTCTATCGTGTGCACGAGGGGGCAGAGTCGGGTTCGAGAGAGGGGAGGGGGGAGGTCTACCCTGCCTCTTCCTCCCTGTGTAGGCGTGCAGTTCTTCTTCGTATGTAAGGGTTGTCTTGGCATCATGTTAGTGGTAGGCTCACTTCAAGCAGCAAAAGCAGAAAAAAGCGCGGCATCCCTTTACCCCGTGCTGCACACGCGTGCGCGTGAGCGGGCACTCGTGTCCGTGACAGGAACGACGCGCTGGCGGAAAAAAAGGAATTTTCACAGCCGTAGTTCCACAGCGTAGAAGCTGTGCCCCACGGCTGGGAGGGGGCGGCGGACAGTGCGGAGTCGCCGTCCTGCTTCCTCATTTGAATGTCGCTGCTTTGCGTACGACCACACCCGTCGTCTGACCCCTCTTCGGTGTGTGTGTGTGTGCGTTTGCACATGAGGAGTCCATGGGACTGGGTGCGAGGGCTCTGCTTCTCCGCCCCCACCTTCTTCCCAAGAGATGCCTCTCCTCGTTGTCGCTACTTCTGTCCTTACCCGGCAAAAGCGTGGCAGCCGCACCTTCATAGCAGAGTGCGCGTGCCCTGTGCGTTAGGCGTGCGTCTTTGGATGCGGTGCGGACGAGAAGGGCTGCAGCCACGTGCCGACTACACCTTTTCCTCCGTCTTCGCATCTCTCTCGGCTTTCCTCTTTGTGTCGCCGTCTTTTGCTGGTTTTCTCTGTGCGCGGCTGTATGTCTGTGTGCATGTGTGTGCGTGATGATTGCTTTTTCATCGATGCTGATGGCGCCTGCGGTGCAGATGGATGTGTCCGGCCAAGGACGTCGCCGACACGCCGAAACGGACAGGAAGAGCAACGAAGAAAAGCGAGGAAGAGACGGTGAACGCTAAGGCAGTATCAGCAGAGCATCGAACGCAACACCCGACGTCGCATCTTAAGTCCTCTCCGCACATACACACACACACACATATATATATATATATAAAGCTTTTTATTTTTGTGTGGCTCCACACACCCCCTGTGTGTGTGTGCATGTGTGCGTAAAAAAGAGGAAGACGCGTTGTCTCTCCCCCTCTCTCGCTGCAGCTGGTGGCTTCGTGCACGCGCTCGCTGACGCTCTGCTTCTCCACACGACAGAGAGGTGAGAAAAGGAGCTGTTTGCACGACGCTTATGTAGCGCGAATCCAATACAAACACACGCAGACACAGACACAGACACAGACACAGACACAGAAACACCCTGGCGTAGCGGAGAGGCGTGTGCCGTTCTCCATTTCTGTTCGTGCTGCTCGCCCACAATGACGCAGCCACCGGGTGCCTCCGAGAAGGAAAAGACGGCCCGACTCGTCGAGTCACTTTCCAGACATGAGCAGGTGGAGCTCTTGGCGCAGGCGCTCTTGCGGGAGTACATGCATCGGCGCGGCCTACGCGAGACGCTGCGTACCTTTGATGCGGAGAACCCGCGCGATGAGCGCACCATCTCATCTCGCGCTCTCATGCGTCAGCTGCTGAACATTCCTGTCGACGGGCGGCCATCACGGCTGCAGCCCACCGCTTCCTCCTCCTCGGCGAAACCGCAGGCTCCGACCTTCATGGAGGAGCTGTGTTCCTATCGGCTGACAAAGAACAGCTACCGGAGCCTGAACGGGAAGAGGGGCGGCGAGCAGCAGCGTATCCAGGAGGAAGACCCTAGTGATGTGGAGCTGCGTGCATTGCGCGAGGCAGCAGATGCACAGCGGGCGGCAAAAACCTCATGCGAGCAGAAGCAGCGCGAGTACGAAGAGCTGCTTGCCGCGGAAGAGGCCTATCAGCAGCGCAAGGAGGGACACAAAGAGAGGAGGAAGCGTAAGTACAAGGACAAGAGGAGGCGCAGTTTGAAGCAGCGCTCCCGTGACGACGCTGGCAGCAACGATGATGAGGCGGAGAGTGAAAGCGAGCAGAGCGATGATAGTGAGGGCAAAGAAGGAGCTGCGCTCGTCGCCGGCTACTCCCACGCGTCGAGAAGGCCACAGTGGGCCCCATCGGGCAAGCGCCGGCTGTCGGCGGAGTCCGGAAGTGGTGTGAATGCGGCCGCTGTAGCGGTGGGCGCGCATTGGCAGCCACCAGGCAATGCCGCTCGAGCAGATGCCGACCTCAGCACTTCCGGCGATGGCGTCTCTCGCCGTTCTGCGAAGATCGTTTCTGGTGGAACGGTCCATCTTGGGCTGGACAACGCCGATATTAAGGATAGAAGCGACCACGAGAGTGAGGCGGACCCGTTCGGGCTCAGTGGGGCGAGTCGGCAGGCGCTGATGGCGCGAGTTCGCGCAGAGAGCGAGCACTGGCCGACGCAAGCTAACGGAGGTGCCAACCATGCCCATGCCAGCAGCACGAGCAATGTTAACGGCGACGGGGGTGCCCCGGACAGTACTCTGAGCGCTGCACCTGCCGCTCTCTCGACGCTAGCCGGGCGAGGAGCAGGTGATAGGGGACTTGCCTCGCTGAGCGGCCCTCGACCAGTTGGACGGGCGGCAGCAGGATTCAACCCGAACGGCACGTATGCGTCTCCATCGTTCTCTGGGTCGCTTTCTGCCACTGTACCTGCCGGTGCCAACGGAGGCATGGCTGCGCTTCGCATGAAGGCCTCATCCATCCCGATTCCTGGCCTGAGCGCAGATGGCGCCGTGAGAGGACTGGCGAGCACGCACAGCAGTGGCTTTCCTTCGGCGATGCCGACTGTCAGTTCGGCACCGAGCATCCTGGTGAAGCACGTGAGCGCACGGCAACAGTGCGACCATGGTGCAGCCAGCGACGGGGCACTTCATTCGTACGACCGAACCGCGCTGCCGCGCAGCAGCGCGCTAGCCGGCAGCAACGGCGGCAGCAGTGCGCGCACTGCTGCCGCCTGCATTCCGTCACCGAACGCTTCTGCTCTGAGCGAGTCGGCCTCCCCGGTGTTCTCTGTGGCTTCGCGATCCCCCGCCAGCAACGCTGGCGGATCAGGCGGAGGCGGGGGCAGTGGACTGCGCCACGGTATCGGGTTCCGCACTTCGTCTACCTCGGCGGAAGGCACGGCGTCCTCGTCCGCCGCATTCATCGGCGCTGCCGACCCCGCTGCCGGTGCTGCAAAGCCGAGCCGCAAAGAGCGCCGTGTAAAGCTGCTCGTGGATTGATGAGAGGTAAAGAGCCTGAGTGTGCGTGCGTGTATGCGTGTGTGCGTGCTGCTTTTTGAACTCAATGACGGATGCGGATGCGGGTGTCCATGCGAAGTGTCTCTCCTTCTCTTCCTCTCGTCTCGCTTCCTCCATTCCTGCTTGCAGACAAGCACACGGCGGTGCTGCCGATGTTGATGCCAGTGAGCCAAGCGAACCGCAAAGGTGGCTGGATGACGAATGTAACATGTATATATATATGTATAGTGGAGAGGATGTTGGTGGTGGTGGTGGCGCTGTTGGTGCCGTTGGTGGCGGGTGAGCTGCTTGCGTGCCTGCAGTTGTGGGTGTATCTCCGCGCATGCAGGTGGGACAGACGGAGGCCACGGACAGGTAGCGTCAGCCAACAGCCACTCGCGCATTCGTATGCGCCAAAGAGAGAAGAGGGGCGCGTCTCTCTGAATCCTTTTTCGCGCGCAGCCTCTAAGGATGTGTCCGCTCAAGGGCAGCGCTCCCTTCTTCGAAACCCCCTCCCGCTCAGGGTGCGCCCTCTTCACGCTGCACACCTCTCAACCCTCCGTGAACTTCACAGACACGCACGCGTTTGCCGGGAGTAGCAGCAACAGGTGCCGAAGGCACCTGCGCAAACGACGATCCCGAGCTCGGGGCGCAGAGGGGTGCAATGCGTGCCGTTGTGGGACTGAAATACCGCTCTCGCACCCCTCTGCGCTTGTGTGCCTCGTGTTTCTGAGCGCGCGCACTGCACCTATCGTTGTTGTCTCATCACGGCAGCGTATGTGCTGCAGCACATGCCCGCGCCCACCCTCCCCGTTTTGATTGATACGACTTGCGCCTTTCTTGCGCGTTCGACATCTCCTTGTCTTCCCTTGCACGGCCCTCGCTTTATCTCTTTCTTTCCCCCTCACGTTGCTGAATGGCTGCATGTGCCCTTGTCTCTTGTTTTGGCAACACGCACGCCCCCTCCCTCCTCTCTCGTGGCACAACTTCGCTTGCCGCCGCCACGGCGATCACTGCGACTACCCGCCCTGGGCACGTATACGCATATAGACATATGCATACTCATGTACGCACGCGCCCCCCTCCCTCCTCTCCCTCCCTAAAAGAAAAGAAACACGCAACCTTCCATTGGCGCAGGTGCAGCCTTGCTTCTTGTGTTTCGCCTTCGCACCCCCTTTTCCCGCCCGGTCTTCGCTGCAGGCGTAACGAAACGGAAAAGGAGACACACCAAGGCCTGTTGGTGGTGTCTCTCGGCCTCCGCTCCCCCACCTCCCCCGTCGGCCCACAACCCCACACACGCTGGCACTCCGCACCTCTCAGCTCTCCATCTTCCCAAACGTCGAGCTTGCTGACCCTCTTTTTCTTTCGTTGACTGCGATTCTTTTTTTTTTCTTTCGTGCGCGTGCGAGTTGCCGCATCCGCACTCGCTTGTCGTTTTACATGCGCGGTCGGCTCAGATCGATCGAGCCCCCTTGACAAGCCGAACTGCACAGCAGCGATACGGCCACCCATCCTTCTTTGTGTGCGTCGTGGGGTGTGTGCGTGCGCACGACACCCATCATCGCTACCACCATTCACTAACACAGCAGTGGCGGCTTTGGTTTGAGGAATCTTACGCTCTAGTGCACCTGCAGCAGCTCTGGCGCGCTTGCTGCGGCTTCCTTTCTTTTTCGCTGTGACCCACACGTGGCTGCGGCTGCGAATTTGTGTGCACACACACACGCACGCAACAGCAACAAAAAGCGAACGGAAAGCAAACCGAAAGTCAGATCCAAGTACGCGGAGGAAAGGAGGGTCGAGCGATCTGCAAGACGCCGCCACCTGGCAGACATTCGACACTCAGAACTTGTATCACGGATTGACGATATTGTATTTGCCCCAGTTGCGGTGGCCGGTCTCTTGCTTGTCGAGGCGAACCTCACACATCCGCGATGGGGTGCGACTCATCCAAGGAGAGCGTGGCGTCCAACACCGCGTCCGCGAGCAGCAGGGGCAGCCGCAACTGCGCCGAGAAGGAGAAAGGTGGGCGACGCACTTATAGTAATGGTAGTACAGAAGTCAAAGGCAAATCGGGCGCCAGTGGTGCCCACAACGGCGGCAGCATGGCTGGCGCCGGTGGCACTATGGCGGATCAGAGCCGCTGGCCGACGTGCCACTTTTGCCACCGCAAGGTCCCGGACAAGGACTACAACGCCCACACTGTCATGTGCGACGAGCGTGAGGTGACGTGCTGGAACTCTTGGTGCCGCCAGATTGTGCGGCAAGGTGACCTGCAGAAGCATCTGGAGGACTGCGGGAGGCGGCAGAAGGCGATTTGCCCCAAGTGCGGTGCCGAGATCCTGGCCATGGAGATGCTGGCGCACCGGGATAGCTGCCAGCCAAAGCCGTGCCCGCAATGCGGGGAGCTATGCATCACCCGCATCCACAAGTGGTGCCCCAAGACAATCCTGGCCAAGGTGAAGTTCATCAACGGTCCTTTCGCGACGGAGGTTCTGCAGCGCCGCTTCTTGCCGCCCAGAAAAGAGAAGGACCCGAGGGCGAAGCTCGAGTATAGCGTGGCGCGGATGCAGCTTCTGTGGCGCTGGATCAAGTGCAAAGGCATGATCGAGGAGACGATCTTCCGCAGCGTGTACAAGGAGATGGACCTCAAAAAAGAGGGTTTCGCCATTTTCAAGGCTCACGACAAGGTCAACGAGCAACACGTCATGGCACCGAAGCGGTCGCGATCAGTGATTCAGGCACCAGTGGTGGCCCCAGCGACGTCCTCGCACTACTTCCCGGTGAACACCAACGCCCCTATCACCCTTCACCACGTCGAGCAGATGATCAAGGACATCAAGAACCGCGTGCTTCTGCCGTACCCGGCCGCCTGGCGCGTCTTCACCGACGCGATGAACCACCTCAACACCATGCCGAATGTCGTGCGCGTGTCGCCGGCCGTCGGGGCCCGCGTCAGCAACGGCCGCGTGATTCAGGGCTGCAAGGTAGTCGTTGTGGGTGACTTGCACGGCCAGATTGCCGACCTCCTGCATATCCTCAAGGAGAGCGGTATGCCGAGCGAGAGTAATTATTACGTCTTCAACGGCGACTACGTCGACCGCGGCGCGTGCGGTGTGGAGATCATTCTCATCCTCTTCTCCCTGATGCTGGCGTGCCCCAAGTACGTCACGCTCAACCGCGGCAACCACGAGTGCGACTACATGAACGACGAGTATGGCTTCGATGTTGAGGTGAGCACCAAGTATGACCGTAACGTGTTCCGGCTTATCCAGCGCTGCTTCTGCGCCTTGCCGCTCGCCACGCTCATCGGTGGCAAGATCTTCGTCGTTCACGGCGGTCCGCCTCGGCGACGCGGGGTTAGCATCAACGATATCTCGCGTATCCAGCGCTTCCGGCAGATTCCGATCCCCAACTACTCGCAGCCCGAGGAGGACGAGATCTTCCAGGACATGCTGTGGTCCGACCCGGTAGAGGACATAAAGGGCTGGCGAGAGAGTCAGCGTGGCGCGGGCGTCGAATTCGGCTCCGACGTGACGATGGAGTTCTTGGAGAACAACAAGCTGGAGCTCATCGTACGTTCGCACGAGGATTGCCTGAGCGGGTACGAGGAGCACCATAACCACAAGCTACTGACGATCTTCTCGGCTAGCAACTACGACGGACCGAACTCGAACTACGGCGCCATCTGCACCTTCATCGGCGACAACCTGGAGCCGTCTTACCACACGTACCAGATGTTCGAGGACGAGTACGACGACTCACAGGTGGTGAGTCTCACCGACTCTTTCGCGCTGACGGCGCCGAACATCGCCAGGATCAGCTCCTTCACCGCTACCATCGGAAGCGTCGGCTTTGGGGTGAACAAGAGTAACTTTATGAGCCGAGTTCTGCTGCACCGTCGCACGAAAGACAACATTCTGCGTGAGCTGCGCGAGCGCATCTACCAGCGCCGCCACCGCCTTCTAGCCTACTTCTCGAAGCTCGACCGCACGAACAAGGGGTCACTGTGGATGATCGAGTGGGTGGAGTCGATGCGCAACGTACTAAACCTCGACCTGCCATGGTACTTCCTGCGTGGCTACCTCGTCGAGGTGGACGATCACTCGCGCATCTGGTACGCCCCGTTCCTGAACCGCTTCCACAACGTGCTGCAAGATCTGTGGGGTGAGGAGTGGCGGCAGTCCGTGTGCGCGCGAGTGCTGCAGCAGCAGCGCATGAATCACCGCTCGCAGCTCGTTTCTGCCGCCTTCAACAAGGAGGTGGTGAACTACAACGAGTTCTGCTCTGTCATGCGCGCCATCGACTACACGACGAGCGACTGCCAACTCTTCCAGTTGTTCGAGTCGTTCGACGAGAAGGGCAACGGTCATATCAGCGGACCAGAATTCTTGAAGAAGGTACAGCAGATCGCCAACGACAAGCCCGACCCGCTCCGCTGGGACATCGATGCCATGGAGCAGCTGCAGAATATCGTGATCCAGGGCCGCAGCCAGCTTCCCTCGCTGTTCCGTGTAACTTCGCGGGACAAGGCGCTGTCAAGAGAGCGCTTCATGGCCGGCATGGCGCAGCTGGGCCGTTGCATGCGCAAGCAGCTAACACAGCCACAGAGGGAGGCTATCTTTGACTTTATGAAGCAGCGCGTGCCAGAGGGGGAGGAGATGACTTTCGACATGTTCCTGCTGTGTGTGTACGTCTTCGATCGTCGAACCGTCGCCGGGATGAAGTCGTCCTACTCGCTCTCCGACTTGAACGAGTTAGGACTGGCCCCCATTTCTTTTCGAAATACGAGCTTTTCTGGCTCCGGCACTGGCCGCTAAACCTAAGTAGTGACGATTCTGGCGATGGAGATGTGGCACACTTGTCAGTTCGTGAGCGTATGTGTGTGTGTGGGGGGTGAACAGATGCCTTTGCGCGTGGTGACGATGGTACGTGGCCTTGACTCCCCTTTTTTTTATACTGCCGACCTCACCTTGTCCTGGTATACCTATACATACGCACACATATAAATATAGAGATATTTATAGGTGCTTGCTTACGTCTCTTGGTATTTTGGCGCAGTACTTTTTTTTTGTTTTCAGCTCTCCCCCCACCGACTCTTCCCCTCCCTTTCTTCCTTCCTGTCATGTTTCTTTGCACGCTCGTGTGTGTGTGTGTGTGTGTGTGTGTGTGAGTATGCCGGTGTCTCTGTGTGGCCCCATCGACGCTCCGTAGCGGTGCTGACGGTTTCTTGGACTTGCTGCTCTGTTCTCTAGCGTGCTGGCGCCTCGTTTTTTTTTGTTCCCCCCCTTTCGCGCTATGAGTATGGTGTGGAGGCGGCAGACCGTGCCTTTGGAGCTGTGATGCGGAAGCCGAGGGTGGTGATGTGGAGGAGAGAGGTGATGGCTCGTCCGGTGCTCGGCATGTTGCGCGTGATTCTGCCGCATTTCTCTCCCTCTCGCTCTTTTTTTTCGTTTTACATGCTTTGCTGGGCTTGTCTCGTTCCATCGCGTTAGTATCGGCCTTCCACGCTTCATGTGCGCTGCTCGGCCGCGCCGTTTCCTTGTTCGCGTGTTTTGCGTTCTCTCCGTTCCGTTCTGGCCCCCCTCCCCAGCCTTCGTTTCTCTCTCTCTCTGTGCGTGCGTGTGTATGTGTGTGCAGTTTCACGCGCTCTGCGCGTGCGTGAGAACTCGTTATGGAATTTCGTTTTGTTGTGCTGTTCTGTGTTTGTGTGACGAGTGTCAGCGAAGACGGCGATGTGCGCCTGTGAGGCAGTCGTCGACGTTCTCTCGCGCCTTCTTTGCGTCTCTGTGCTTATAGGTAGGCCTACACATATATATATATATATGTGTGTGTGTGTGTATGAAATATATACCTATATATGTATGTATATGCATGCATGCACGTGTGTATGTTTTCTCCCGGCACTGCGTTTGCCAGTCTTTGTGCTTCTCTCGGCGTCTCTGTCTTGTTTTTTCCTGACACACAGACACACACACACACCTACAAGGAAGAGGCATCTGCACTCACGGAAGCATCGACAGATACAAGCCGCCCCCTCCCGCGCATGACATATCCGTCTTTCCGCTTTCCTTGCTCACCTGCTGATGCTGACTCTTTATTTTTCTTTCTCAAGCCCTGTGACTTGTATGCCGATGTTGCGTGAGAGCCAACAGTGGAAAGGGCGGGAGCGTCGGGCGTGCGGGCTGCTGGGGGGGGTCTGTGTGTCTGTGTGTGTGTGTGCGTGTGTGCGGCTTGGCTCCTTCTCGGCAAAACGCTACCGTGCTGTGTTCGAGCGTGCCACAAGGCTTGTAGAACGTTTGCCAGCGAGGAGCGGGCAAAGCCGAGCCACAGAGGATGATGCTCACGCAAAGGAGGACGGCAGTGCCGTGCCGAGAGCCGAGGTAGGACCTTGCGTGCACGGAGCCGTATAACTTCAATGGAATGGGACTTGGGATTTTCCCCTTTCCACCTTCCCCTTTCTGTATCTCTCTGCGCAGGCGATAAGGGTGCGGCGAAGTGGTGCAGCCCTGTTGCCCCTGCCAACAGCTTGCAAACATGCATGTACATCATTCCTTGTTCAATGAGTTGCTTCAGACCAGCGTTTAGGCGTGCCGTTTAAACGACGTGGAGTCGGGACAGAGGAATCCGTCATGACGCGCATTCATACCCTGCAGCAACCCAAAGAGTGGGATTGGCAAGAAGACTTCGCACGAGAAGGTGCACTCGGGTTTCCACAAGCGCAGAACAGAAGATTTCTGAAGCGAGGGCGAAAAAGGGCTGCAGGAACCCACAGCGACTAGGGAATGCGCGACTCTGTGCCGTCTGAGACAGACACCAGGATGCCCTCTCCGTAAGCCATAGCGCATCAGGCGAAACGATCGAGGAAGCGGCTCTTTAGCCAACAGGAAAAGCAAAAAAGATAGCGCAGCTCCGAAAAGGTTTCATTTCGCATGCGAAGTTCCACAAGCTCACCCCCAGTCGACAGGCTGGCGGCGGCGTGCACCATCTTCACGGACGATGCCGAGTAGTCCGCGATGAAACTTGCTGCGGGTGACAGGCAGTGCTCCAGCCGCTGAGCAGCCCGTCAGCCACAACTCCGCCTTCGTGCGACGCCTGTACGGCGAGTGCCCGGCAAAGTACCGTGCAAGCATCGTACGACGGGAATATCTGCTTTTCCCGAGAGGGGTACTTGATCAGTTGCGCTACCCAACACCACGAGGCGGCGGCACCAAACATGACCGGCGGCCACGGCTCGCAAGGAGAGATGTTTACGTGTCAAACATCACAGCTCTTTCGCACTAGGGGCACACCACCCATGCTCGGGGCGCGGGTTCACCGCCCTCTGCGGGAGCAGACACAGTTGTCATCGGCCAAGAAATGGCTCAGATCAAGACGAACATGAATGGGGTCGCCAAGCGCTTGTGCCGCCACAGAGGTCCACCGCGAAGACACAGCAACAACGGCAGTCCGAGCGGAACCGGGTACACCGCAATGGAGGACAACGCTAGCGGCAACAGCAGCCTCCTGTTCCTGCGCGGCGCACTCTGCGCGTCGATCTGCCGCGGCACCTCGGTGCAAAGGCCGGATGCTTCACACGGAGGGCTAACTGCATGGGGGACGGTGCCAAGCGAATGGGGGAGCGCAGGAGAGGGTCACGGCACGGAGTGGCTGCGGGGCTGCTAGCGGCGACGGTGCGGGGGTGGAGCGCACACTGTCAAAGCCTAGCGGGGACAGGGGGGGCGCAGGATGGCGCCTTGAGGGCCGCGGCGGCGGCGGCGAAGGCCACCCGCGATGGCCGCAACGCGGCCTGGGCGGTGACAACCCTCCCTCGATAGTCTTTTTTCCCTTCAGCGCTGGCCGCGGGGCGGGCGGCTTCAAGCGCCTCTATGGAGGAAGAGCCGCTGCATGGATTCTAGACCGGTGCTGGGCCATGCACCGCTAAACACCCCCCCCCCCCACACACACACACACACAAACGACGCCTTTCAGGGTGTTTGCCTGCCTCTTCTTTGATTATGGCTGCTGCCTTTACGCTGCCTGGATAGGCCTGCGCGAGCATGGGAAGGTCGTCTGGGTGCTGATCTCTAGCCGGGCTCTTTCTTTTTTTTCTCTCGCGCCTTTTACAGGGCCTTTCGGGCCGCTGCCCGTTGTCGTGTGTTCTCTGTTCTGTAGTTGCACGTGTTCCCTCTTTATATTTTGCCCGGCTTCTCACTCGGCCTCTCTCTCTCTGCGCCGTGCGCTGCCGGAGGAAACGCTTCGACGTGCGGGCCTGTCTTGTGGCCGGCGGTTGTCGTGTGCGCCGCATGCGATTCGTCGTGCTGTGGCGGCGGCGGCAACAAAGAGAACGGCACAACCGAAGGAGCAGAACACATCGCTGCAGCACTTCCTCTCGAGAACGAAGCGCACGATCGCCGCGTCTCTCTCCCCCCCCCCGCGTGTGCACACCGGCTGTGACGCGCGTGTGTTCGCCTCGTCCCTAAGGTGTACCTCACAAGGGCGCTTCCTCTTGTTTCTCACCCGTGCTCGTCACACACGTCTTCTCTTCGAAGTTGCCACATGCACTTACACAGGGTTTTCTTTGCGGCTTTTCTCTCTTCTGCTGGTGCGCGCCTGCGCGCGTGTGTGCGTGAAGGCGCATGAGAGCTCCTGCGTGTCACCTGCTCATACTCCCTCTCCCTCTGCAGCACTCCGCCCAGTGAATGGGGCCGTCCTTAGCTGCTTTACAGAGAGGCGGTTATCATAGAGGGTGCTGCCTCTTGCGCGAAGCTGCGCTCGCGCGCTGTGTGACGCTGATTCTCCCGCCACTGCGGCGGCTTTCCTTTCGCCCCTATCTACCACTGCTATTTCGATGGGTGCGCTCTGGCCGCCTCAGCTGACACCTCTACGTGCGTGTGTACTCCTAGGAATGGGCGTGGCCACCGCTGCCCTTGGCGGCCAGCACACAAATCCATGCATATATCGACCTACTTCTCTCTGCTCTCTGTTGCTGCATCGCATGCTCCCCAAGCCTTTCCCACTTGTCTCTCTCCCTACTCTTTTGTCTGGGCACCTGACGCCCGTCGCGCTCGTCGGCGTGCTTGTGTGCGCATCCCCTCGTTGTGCGCCAAAACCGCGTCCACGGCCATTGAATGCCTCACACACACACACAAACACACACGTGTATGTATACACATGCATATGCACTCCTGCCTCATTGCCGCAGTAGGAGCCCCCAAAACACACACACACACACACACACGCCCTCGTCCGCTGATCGCTCACGCTCTCTCTCTCTCTCTGTGTCTCTGTCGTGAGGAAGCGCCTCCTTTTTTTTTTGCTTCGCTTCCTTCGTCTCCCCCTTCGCCCAATCGAAAACGCAATCAGCTAACAGCAGCAGCAGCAGCAGCAGCCATGTTCACGCGTCGCTCCGTATCTGCGGCGGTTGGCGCCGCCATGGCGACGTCTTCTTCGCTGTCAATGCAGCGCCGCTACGACCACGACCGCTGGTACGGCCACGCTCTGGAGCTGGACACGCACAACTATAAGTTCAACGGCGAGCCGCCAAGCTGGATGAAGACGCACGCGAAGACAGAGGAGGAGACAAGCTTCGCCAAGAGTGTGCTGCCTCACATCGACTTCGCCTCCAGCTACGAGTGCCTACTCTTCGACGCGGATCGCCTAAACACCAATCTCAACCGCAAGGAGTTCGGCAATGAGATCAAGTACCGCCTCGAGAAGCAGGCCAACACCGTCGCCAGGGCGCAGCAGCTGCTCAGGGACAAGAAGGCCGGCACCGGCCCTGACGCCGAGAAGGTTGAGAACACGCTCATTGCCCGCATCTTCGATGAGGAGCATGTGCAGGCGGAGATGAAGTACGTCAAGTGCATCCGCGCGAACGAGTTGGCTGAGGACAACCGCCTCGATATCCTGCCCGGCGGCTCGCCGAACTCGCTGCGTGAGAAGACGCGCTGGAACCTTAACACGGAGCTACACCCAGCCGACCGTGCAGAGATTGGTGCTCGCCTGACGGCGTGGCTGCCAGAGAAGTACCACATTGTGTACTTCGATGACTTCCAGACCGTAGCCGCCAATGACGCAACCGCCCGCAAGGAGATGCTCGAGATCGTGGAGAGCGTGCAAAAAGAGTACACCGCGGAAGCGAAGGAGTGCGGCTACGAGAACGACCTCAAGGAGACCGTGGCGGAGCTCATGGACGACGTCGATCCGACCCGCACCATCACGATGGAGGCCATCAAGTCCTGCAAAGACCTACAGCAGCTGGAGGACTGGTCGCGCCAGGTGCACGAGTACAACGGCGACGACCGCATCATCGAGATCTACGCCCGCGCTGCTGAGATCACGAAAAACGCGGAGCACCAGGCGCTGGTGAGGCAGATGCGCGAGTGGCGCAAGCTGGCCACCAAGAACGAGAGCAGATTGTAAGAGGGAAATGCTCCCGCAGACAGGATGCGACTCTCTCTGCGCAAAGAGCCGTTGCAGGCCGCATGTACGGCCAGTTCTTTGTGTCCCCCCCTCTCTCTCGTCGCGACGGTGATGTGGACGACGTCGCTGCGCAGTTTGCCCCGTGCCTCTGTTCTTCGGTCTTGAGTGCACGAGAGCCCTGCAAGTGTCCAAGGGGCGGCATGTGCATCTGAAGCTCTCCCTCTCGCTCGTGTATTTGTGTTGAGTAGCGCTACGCGCCTCTGCGTACGTGTCTCAGCGGCATATACGCGCGTGTGTGTGTGTGGATCGAATAGGCGTGCGCGTGTGTGCGCCGGCGCGTGAGAGAGACAGGATGGGGCGAGGGAAGCGAAGGGGGGCCGCATATAGGGTCCATCCTCAAAACCAGTCCACGCACACGCGCAGGCGTCGCAGAGAAAGGCGGCGCCAACAAAAAAAATTAAAACACTGAAGTAGTTAGTAGTACGATGGAGAGAGCGATAGAGACGGCGAAGTTGTGCTCGTGTGTGCGGTAGAGCGAGAGAAAGTGAGGAGAGGGGGTTGGGTATATACTCAACGGGTACGCACGGCGCACACGTGCGCATTCGTACAAAAAGAGGGTCCACTCTAACGATGTCTGTGAGCCCCTGTATGTGCATATGCATACGTCTAGATACATATATATGTGTATGTGTATATGTATGTATGTATGTGCGTGTGTGTGTGTATTAGCGTGCCTGCGTGCGTGTCACGCCTTCTCTTCCAAACTCTCTCCAGCTCTCTCTCTCCTGTACTGATCTAGTAGTGTGGTGAAGGAAGCCGAACAGGGAACGAAAAGTTTTTTTTTTACGAGAAGACCCATTAACGAGAGAGAGAGAGGGAGGGAGGGAGGGGGCGGAGGGAGGTAGTATGCGCTGTCTGCAAAGTCGGGGCGCTCCCTCCCTTTGCGTCCGTACCTGGGCGCTCTTCTCATGCTTCTGACTCTTTTTTTTTCGTTTGAGAAGATGCCCTCGCGTGCGTTTGCGTCCGGGAGCATAGCGCCGTTCCGTCATCTCGCGATATTGCATCTTGCCTCGACCTTGTTCCTCCTCTTCTCTGCGTTGTACTGTCGGCTGGCGCTATCGTGCGTTCCGCGGCTGTGTGGGCTCGCTTTTTTGTCTTTCCGTCTTCGTTTTCCTTTTGCTCCCCCCCAGTCGTCACCGTGCGACGACGACGATGATCATTGTCTTCACAATCATCATCTCATCAGCGTCGTCGTCGTTGTGGTTTTTGTCTCTCCTCTTCGTGGCCCCGTTGTCAGTGCGTGCGCATGCATGCAGCGAAGAGCGGAGGGGAGAGGGGAGAGCGGGGGGAGGGCGGCGGCGGCGGCACAGGAGAGCGATGCGTCTCTTCGACATTAAGCAGTGTTCCTCCCTCCGATCCTCCTCCTTGCTTCCTTCCTTCCCGGTTCTCTTCCTGTTCCGTGTTTGTTTGCTCGGTGCTCTTTCTCGCATGGCATTTCGAGCGTAACAATAAGAGCCGAGCATTTTCAAAAGGGCAGCGCACATGTTGCACACGCAGATGCGATGCGATACATGTATGTGTGTGCGGTGGTCGTTAGCGAGACAGGAGGGCAAGAGAGAGGGGCTCGGGGAACATATCGTCCACATGCGCCGTGTGTTTGCCGCTGGCAAGATGGCGAACTCACGGGAACTTGCTGGTGCACATGAGGGCGGCGTTCACCCTGCACTTATGCGGTGACTCGCCTTCCCCACCCTCTCCTACTCTCTTTTCTGCCCATCTCACGCACAGGCTCTCTGGCGTGCCTCGGTTTCAATTGGTACTTGCTGGCGTCAAGGGCGCGAGCGTGTAGGATGAGGCGCACATATATAGCTGTACGTCTTCGCGTATCCTATGTTTTGACGCCCAAGCCTGTCTCTCCTCTCTGACTCCTCTTCATCCTCCATCGATGTCTCTGTCTTTGAGGCGCTCTCGGTTTCTCTCCCACACGGGCTGTCGCTGCGCCCGCACGCTGGCGCAGCAACTCTGGCTGGGATAGGACGAAGCAGGCACCATTCATCCTTGATTGTGCCGGATCACGTGTGCGTGAGAGGGCGTCGTCCGCGTAGACACACAGCGGCGCGTTCTTAATGCTTGTTCGAGAGAGCCGACTTGCACGAACGCCACAAGCAAACAAACAGCAACAAGAACGGGCACGCTGCGGGTGGGAGCCGTGTTCCTCGCATGCACATGTTATTGATCAGAGTGCAGGACGTCGTTGACTAACACGCACCCAATAAAACAAAAAAGAAAAAAAAGCGGACGACGACTCAGCACCGGCGTTACCGACGCTTCGCGCTCTCGCCTCGCCTGGTTGCCGCTGATACGTGAACGCGGCAAGCCACACGAATGCGAAAGCGCCGCGGCGGCGGGGCGTCGTCCCCGTCAGGGACGGGCAGGGGCATCACGAAGGCGTTCGCCTTCTGGCAAGACCGCGAAATTCACTTTGACGCCGCAGCGCCGGTGCTGAGGCTGCGCGAGAACACCGAGCACGTCTACGCCACCTTCGATGATGTCGAAGACACGAAGGGCAACAACGGATGTCCCGGTACGCTGCTGGTGACAAATCTGCGGCTGATCTGGCGGTGCAAGCAGCGGCCAAACGTGAACCTCAGCATCGGTTACTACTGCGTGCATAAGCTTACAGTGCAGGAGGCGGAGTCGAAACTGGCCGGCAGAATGACGGAGTGCATCACGCTTGGTGCCAAGTGCGGCGCTAGCCGCTTCCAATTTATCTTTTCTGTGGCACACAACGCCGGTGGCATTGGCAGCAGCTCGGCTGCGAGCGTGAGCACGAGCGGCGGCGCCGTTGCTCAAAGAGACCGTGAGAACCGCTCTCGCCGGCGGCCAAGCAATAGCACAGGAGACCACCAACGTCTGTACGCCACCATTCGCGCTGTCTGGAACGCGTACGAGAGCACGCGAGTGTACCGTGAGCTCCGCGTGCGTAGCGCGGTGGTGCAGCACGGTAACCTTATCCTCCTCGACGGCGAGAACGTCATTTCCCGCACCAGCGGCGTAAGCAGCGTCAGCAAGGACGAAGGCCACCTCGGCACCTTCATCGTGACGAATATCCGCGTCGTGTGGTTTGCGGCGGCAGAGTTCTTTAACGTGTCCGTGCCGTATCTTCAGTTCGTCGGCCTGCGCTCACAGATGAGCAAGTTCGGGCAGGCGCTGGTGATCGAGACGTCCAGCTACGCCGGCAACTTTGTGCTGGGCTTCCGTGTTGACCCGGAGGAGAAACTGAATGAGATGTACGCGGAAATCAGCACGCTGTGGCGCACCTGGACGGCGCGGCCGCTGCTCGGCATGAAGGTGGAGCTGCACGACGACACCGGCAAAGTAATGGCGCCAGAGGCTCTCGGCGTGGGGGGAGGGGACGCCGGCGACAAGAGCGGGAGCGCAGAGCACCCTCACGGCGGCGGACTACCCGGCGCCGCCAGCGACGCGCAGCATGAGCGGCAGATGGAGGGACAGAACGTTCTGCAGGAGGTCCCGACGGACGCGCTGGCGGCCTACTACGCGGGTGGTGGCCGGAAAGGAGAGGATCGGCGCCCCGTGTACGAGCCATCTATCGGCCTCGCCGTAGAGAAGCTGCGCAAGGGAACCACAATCCAAAGTCTCTGGGACACCTCTATATCGTCCTGATATCGAAGGGCTCAGTGAAAGAGAGCGCCGTGCGAGCACACAACGCTCTCATGTGTGCTCGGCGCGTTCTCGAGCGACAGCAGCGCAGGCGGGCACCGACGCCTTTGCCGTGTTCAGGTGCGTCTGCCGATGGGGCTCGCCCTTCGCGTTGCGTTCGACAACGCCTACTCTGAATCTTCCTGTGTATCTCGTGCGTGTATGCTTATGTCTGCCTCCCTCGTGTGTCTCCCTTCGCCGCGCTCACCACATGGCGCACAGGACGACACGGGCGCAGCGCCACGAACGCGCCAGCGCCCCACCCCTTTCCCTTTCACATGTTTGCCTTTGCCGGTCCTCTTTCTTTGTTTCATCGCTTCCGAAGATTGTCGTTGCTTCATGTGTGTATGTTTGTGCACGCGTGTGAGCGTTTGCACACCTTCTTTCTGGCGTATGTGTGCGTTCTTCAGCATAAGCTCACCGGCCCCCTCCCGCTCCTCCTTCCCACAACCCAAAGGTTGGCCGCAACAGCTAATCAGGGGGTAGGCGCATCTGTTCTTCCTATACCTCTCGTCTGTGTGGGCGCCATGAGCGCGGCGACGCTGCTGACGACCAGTCGAACAGCTCGGGCACTTTGGGGATACGTGTACGTGCGGTAGGAAGCGATGCTGACGGTCATCATCTGTCTTGCGTCGCTCTCTCTGTCTCTTTCTCTATGGTTGCTTCTGAATGGCTCGTGTCCTGGCGGCTGCCGCCGCACCTCTTCACTGCGAGACACGCTGATACACACACACACACACACACACGCTTGAATGCGGTTGTGCCAGCGAGCTCACGTACTCCCATCGTCTGCCGTAGACATTTTCTTCTGCATTGGACTTTTTCTTTTTCCTCTCCCTCCTCTCCCCAGCTCGGGCGCGGCTACACTGCAGGGAGGGGGTGGGGTGGGCGCAACGAGGTTCGGCAGCATGCGCTCATATGTGCGTGTCTTTACGGCATCAAGCGGATCAGAAAGCAGCGAAAAACACACGACTAAAGCAACGGGCAGCAGAGGTGGGGGGGCGGCGTGTCGGCCGTACTTGCGCGCTCTCTTACCCACTCTCACGCTCACTTTACCTCTTCACAAGGACAGCCCCTGCCAGCTGGTTTACACGACCGTAAGTACCCACGCCAGCGCACGACACCGGCGCCAGCATGCAGATCATACTCAAGAGTCGCAATCGCTTCTTTGCGGTGGCTCTCTGGAGCGGCGCAACGACCGTGGTGATGTTCTGGCTGGTGCTGCGCCGCACGGGCTTCAACACCGCCTACAGCCGGTGCACCTACCTGGTAATGATGGGGGAGTACAAACAGCTGCTGGAGCCTGGCACATTCCCGAGCAACGATCGCCTTCCGCCCCACCTGCGACTTGACAAGCCTTCTTACTTGGACTTGCGCGATACGGAGATTGCGCTGCCACCGGTGATTGATGTCAGCCTCTCGGACCGAGATCAGGTGAGGCAGTTGGAGGGTCAGCTGCCGTCGACGGAGCGGTCGGACCTGCATGTACACTTCGGGCCAATCAAATCACAGACGATCATCATGACGCCGAGCTCGAACGAACGGTACGTGCGGCGTCGACTCGGGTTGTCTGAGAAGGATCGCAAGAATCTAGAAGCCGAGGGGCAGCAGGCCTTTGCGCAGGCGTGATCGTGATGCACAGGACTGGACCGTGCGTAGAAAAGGACACAGAAGGCCTGGAGAGAGGGGAGGGGAGGGGAGGACCGGCGATGGCCGCCACCATGCCGCTCTTCGCAGCATGTGGTGACGTGCACAAGCTCACAGAGGGCGGGTCAAGTCCCTCTCATAACCTCAGTGCACTGAAGTAGGACTCACACCGCCCTCTCCCCTGACAGGAGAAGGGCTCCGCACAGGGAATCCGTGGGAGCGCTCAGCAGGTAACTTGTCCTCTCACTCGCTTCAGCGCTTCCCATTTCCATTTTTCGTTTGTCGCGCGTTATGCATCCTCACTGAGGGGGGGAGGGAGGAAGCGACGATGGCGGCTACGTGGACTGCCGTCTGATGGTGGACCAGCTGGCGTTGGCGACTCCACTCTTCCTCAACGGACAGCTCTCGTTTCGTTGTCAATGGCGGAGGTTATGGATATATCTGTGTTTGTTGCCGACGCTGCACACGTGTGTTCGTGCTGGATCCTCTCGCTTTCCTATGCTCCTCTCACTCTACCCCCCTTTTTTTTCGGTCTCCTCGTTCGTGGCGCTTCACCCATGATGGGATCTGGCGTGGTGGTGCGGTTGCGGTTGGAATGGTGTCTGCCCCGTGCCTGTGGTGCCTCGCGATTCGCATTCGCTCGAAGCCACCCGCCTACACCCACACCCACACACCGGCGGATATACACACCACATACGACAACGTTGCTCGTGCTGTGTGTCGAGAGGAGCGGCGGATGCACTTGCTCTTTCCTTCCCTTTTTTTTGTATTTTCTGTGTAGCCGCTTCTCTGCTCTTGAGGGGTCTTTGCGGTCTGCGCGTGCGTGTGCAGACTTCCGTATTCAGACCGTGAGAGATTGCCACCGCCGCGACCGCACCCCTTCCCTCCCTTCCACTCCCAGCGCGCTCACACGCAGAAGAGTCAGCTCTTTTTTTCTTCTGGGCTCCTCTTGACCGGCAAGATGTACGCGTCACTTGGGATATCGTCCGAGCAGGTGTACGGCGACATGTACACGGCATGGCTGCGCGATACACATGAGAAGAACACACCAGAAGTGAAGCGGCTTTACACGACCACAATCGAGAATGGATTCGGTGATCAGAAAATCTTGCTGCGCCGGCAGCGGCTCGGCGCCAACTTCATCAGCAGCCTTGCCCCGTTGCTACACCAGTGCTCGTTGGTGAAGCTTGACCTCCATGGCAACATGTTGCGCGATGTCGGGTGTGAGATGCTTATTCATGTGTTGCGGGATGCGCCACAGCTGACGTATCTTGACCTAGGGGCAAACGCCATCGGCTGCTCTTCGGTCGTGGCGAGCGGCATCAGCGGCGGCGGCGGCGGCAAGGTTTTTAAGGGCAAAGGTAGTGGTAGAGGCAGCCCAGCTGGCACCCTTGCCTCTCGCAGGGGTGGAGCGGGGAGTAGTGGCGGCGCGGGTGGTAGTGGCGCTCGTGTCAGCAGTAGCTATCTCAACGCCATGCAGGGTCTCGGCAACGCTATCGCTCAGCACAAACGTCTGGCGGTGCTCATCCTCGGCTCTGAAAGGGAGGAGGCCTATGCGAATCAGATTGAGGCCATCGGTGCCATGCTGCTGCTCGAAGGCTGCGTGCTGAGCCGCACGCTGAAGCGGCTCGATCTAAGCGGCAACCCCTTTGCTATGGACGGCGACACTCCGTCTGCTGGCGCGGTGCCGGGGTCCCTTGCAGCGATTGGAGGCGCTGCTGCCGGCACCCGCGTCGGTAGTGCGTCGACACCAGGAATGGACACGGCTGCAGCAAGGGGCGGCGGCGCTTATGGGATGCGTTCTGCCCCGCGCACTCCGGTGCAGCTAATCGCCCAGCTTCTGCGGACGTCTGTGACGCTCACACATTTGACGCTGCAATCGGTGTGCCTCACCGATGGCGGGGCTGCACACCTCTTTGAGGCCGCTGGCGCCAGCCGCACACTCCAGCATCTCAACCTAAGCGCTAACGGCCTCTCCTCTCGTGTCGCTGATGAGGCCGGCAGACTACTGCAGCAGCGCACCGCGGTCGCGCGTGGTGGCGCCTTGGGCTGCACGCTGCATTCGTTAGTGCTGGCACACAACGATCTGTGGGACAACGGCGCCGCAGCGGCACAGGCGCATCGAGGCAGCTTGGGCATCGGCGCCGCCGCTGCGGCCCGGCCGGCGACGTGTGATGGCATCGGGCTACACAACCGTGCGCAGAGTACGACGGCGATGACCTTGACGCCAACGTCGTCGCCGTCGAAGTTTGTCGACCGCACGCGCGCCTTGCGGGATGGCACTCACGGCGAAACTGACGATGCTTCTCAGTCGGGATATCACTCTCAGCAGCAGCAGCAGCAGCGCGACCCCTCTCCAGGGATCGTCCTCCTGCTCGCTCTGAGCCACGATCAGTTCATTACTACTCTCATTCTGGATGACTGCGTGATGGACGACACGGCGCTCTACACTCTCTGCCAGTCGCTCATGACAAACGCGATGCTCAAGGTACTCTCGATGCGGCACAACAACCTCTCTCCCGATGGCGTTGTTCAGCTCGGCCGCTCCTTGTGCCGCCATCCCTGCCTAGAGCGGCTTCTCCTGTCCGGCAATGCAATCGAGGACGAGGGCGCCTGCGCCCTTGCCACGGCCCTTGGCCAGCCTGATGCGCCGTTGGTCGAGCTGGACCTCGTCAAGACGTGGCTGGGCGATCGCGGGCTGATTGCGATTGGCGTGGCGCTGCAGACCAACACTTCGCTGCGCGTGCTGCGCGTCTCGGACAACCACTTCACTCACAACGGCGGCGCCTCCTTCGCGGCGCTGCTGGAGAGCAACAGATACGTTGTGCAGTGTGAGTTGGGGGCGACAAGCGTGCCGCATCACATTTTGCTGCGGGTGGAGCGGACGACGGCGCGCAACTGCACCCGCGCCGCAAACGCAGACGCTGACGCGCTCAAGGCGGAGGTGGTGCGCCTCCACTACCAGAAGTATAAGCTGTCAGAGGCGCACCTGGAGCTGGAGGCGCTGCGAGAGAACAACACCGAGGTGAAGCGCACCATCGAGAACTTCGACCTGCAGACCAAGCAGGACCACAGCGACTTCCTGAAGCGCATTCGCGAACTCGAGGAGCACATCGAGAATGCAAAGCAGCAGGAGGCGCGATATACGGAGCAGAAGGCGAAACTGGAGGCAGACCTGACCAAGGCGGAGCGAGCCCACGAGGTGGATATGACCTACATGGCGGAGCGGCTCTCCGTCGAAGTCGGTCTGCGCGAGAAGGCCGAGGCGGAACTTCAACAACGGCAACGGGAGCTGACTTACTGGCAAGAAAAAGGGCCGGAGAGGGAGGCGCAGAAGCGGGAGCAGCTCGCGGCGCTGAAGGCGGATCAAGAGGCGTGGTCCTCGCAGCGCAAGGCGTACCGCGATCGCACGGCCGAGCTCCAGCAGCAGGTTTCCACGCTCGAGGCGGCTGCGGCGACCGCGGGCGCGTCAAGAGGTATGCCCAAGAGGCGCAAGAAGTCCACAATGGTGTGAGGGAAGCCAGTGTGCTGGTGCGATCTTGCGCGTGTCGGCGATGGTGATGTTTGCTGAGGGAGTTCGTTTGGGGTGCCTTCGGCTCCTCTTTGTATTTTCTACGATGTTTCGGTTTTTTTTTCCGAGGATTCTTTTTTTTTTCGGCTTCGCTACGCTCTCACACTCAATGTCCTTGCCTTGGGCTGTGCACCGCCTTCTCCTCCTCCTTCTCCCCCGCTGCGCTGGAGCTGGATGTGGTGTCGAAATGAATGGCGCGTTCAGCGCTCTGCACGGCACGTGCGCATCCCTCTCTTCGTTCGTGTCATGTAAACTAGGCATGTGTGTGTGTGTGTGCGTGCGTGCGTCTCTCTCTCTTCTTCCGAGCGTGATAGCAGACCTCTGACGCGCTTTCGCGGTTGAGAAGCGGGATGCCGACACCACCCGGTGTTCTTCGCTTCTTCCTCCACAGTTTTCTCACGCTCTTTTTTGTGTGACGCCGCAGAGCCACCAACCCACCCGACTCCCGCCTCCCCACCTCGCTGCCGCAGTGGCAACCACAAAGGAAAGAATGCGCGAACACACGTGCAGGGAAGGGCCCTGGAACAGGGGGTGAGGAGGTGTGTGTGAAGATGGTGTCATGGGAAAGGCAGAGACAGGCAGTGGTGCGCGGAGGCCGCACAGCAACGGATCGCCGCGCGCGCGCTTTCCTCGTCTTCGCCACTTCCATTTGTGAGGGTGTGGAGAGGGGAGGGGAGGGGTTGACGGGCAGATCGACCTGCCAACTCTCTTTTCCCAAGCGCCCTTTCATTCTGCGATCGAGCAGAGGCGAGTGGGGCTGTTGTGTGCGGGTGCACGCGCGCGCGCCTGCCTCTCCACCGTATCTCCCCTTGAGCGCGTTTGTCTGCTTGATGCGGACGCTTGTCTCTCTCTCTCCCTCTCTCTACTTCCACATGAGCTGCCGCACACCCTCCAAGATATCTGCCTCCTTCCACCCGCCCTTCTCTCCAACCCTCACTCTTCCGTCTGTCGTTCTCATTCCACACTGGCATTGCATCCCCTCCCACCCCCCTTCACCACCACCATATGCATACACATGCGCGCACATGATGGATCCCCGAACTCCTGATCTCCCTTTTTCGTTTTTCGCTTGTTGTGATTATATATGTCCACCCACCCGCGGCGCCCACTTTCTGCCGCAACCGCTCCTCTCCTTCTCAGCTCTTTCCTTCAGCACATTCTCATTTCTCTCTGCGGTGCTTGCCGTATTACTACGCTGCTTCTGTGCTCGAACCTCCTCTTCACCTGCTGCTGCTGCGACACCTGCGCTACCCCCTCCCCCCAACTGTCTCAACCATGGTCAACCTTAGCGCCAAGTTTCAAATCTCGGCTTCCAACCACAAGGAGTTCTACATCTACTACCTGGCGAAGCACTCAAAGCAGTGGACGCGTCGCATGCATCTCATCGGCACCGCGGTCGGTGTCGTTGGCGCGGCTGTGTCGGCGGTGCGCATGGACGTTATCGGCGCCACTGTGAGCACCGCTGTTGGTGTGGCGATTTGCTGGGCTGGTGATACAGTGGTGGAGCAGACACAGCCGACCACCTTTAAGAACCCCATCTGGTCGGTCATGTCTAACTTCAAGATGGTCGCATCGATGCTGAAGGGTGACATGAGCATCTAGGCCGATTTCGTTTTAGCGGGGAGGGGTAGTGCGCCAAGGTAGAAAGAGCGAGAAGGGAAAAGGGCTCCAATTCAGCCATGACCCCTCCCCCCATAAAACCAAAAGACGCCGAAAGACGGAAGGGCGTGATAGCGGAGTGGAGAGGAATGGAGGGGGAGGAGGTGAAATGTAGAGAGGGGTTGGGGGGTGGGGTTGCGGTGAGGAGAGGCAAGGCGAGCGTAACCGAAGACTGCCTGAGCGCAGCTGTGCATCTACTTGGCCCTCCCTTCTCTTTTTCTCTCTTCCTCTCTCTACATGTATACACACTCACAGTTACACACACACACACACACACACACACAAGCAGAGAAGGACGCCTTCAAGTGTTTCGCAAAACTGCTGCTTTTTCAGTTCACACACAATCTCTCCCCCTCTTCTGTTTTCATGCTGTAGGTCCTTCCAACATCAACTGCGCGCCGCCCGGCTTCATTCCGAGGTAAAGGCTTGCATTTTGATTTTTTCTCATTCTCTTGTCTCTCGTCTTCTGCCTTCCACTCCCAACTCACAACCTACACCCATACTCTCATCCGCATACCTACGTCCAGCCAAGCATGGTCTCCTTTACTCCTCAGATGCAGGTAAGCTGCTCTTCCTTCCCAGAGTATCGTCTCTACTACCAGGGCACCCATTGCAACATTTGGACCCGCCGCTCGCACCTCGTTGGCACTGCCGTCGCTGCCATCGCCGCCGTGCTCGCCGCCATTCGGCTGGATTTGCGCATGCTTGTGTCGTCTCTCACTGCAGGCTACTTGATCTGCTGGGGCGGCGACGTCTTTATAGAGCAGCGTAAGCCAGCGTCCTTTCAGAACCCCATCTGGGCCTTTCGTGCGAACATGGCCATGGCGCAGGATGTGGTGCGCGGCAAGGAAACCGTCTAAGCGAGGAGATGCGTAGGCTCTGCAGCAGCACTAGCAGCAGCGTTGGGTAGAGAGTGAGCATTAGGCGCAGGCGCAGTTCCGTTCTCCGCTGTGTGGCTCTGAGCACTGCTCCTCCTTTATGCACGTCATCGGTTTCCAGACGGCCACGCGGAAATGTACGAGGCAGATGGAAGAAGAAAGAGTCGAAAAGGATGCAGGAGAGTTGGACGCGTAGAGGCAGCATATACAACAGCCCCACCCTGCTACCCGCTTCGCCGGTCGGACACCGTGCGCCTCGCTCGCTCGCTGACTGGTTTCCCGAACAGATGCATCTTTCAGCACGAAGATGTGCGATGGCGGCTATGCGGCACGTCGTTTTCCTTCAGTCTGCGGCACGACAGGCGTCAGCATTCGCTTGCTCACGGCACATAGAGCCTTCCAATTTCCCTTCACAGTCAGCCTCCTCTTGTGAGTCCTCTCGTGCTTTCCATGGCACCTCCTATCCCCCTGCCGTCCGACTTTCCGCACGACGTGCTTGGGTAAGTGTGTGGCCTATGTCTTTTCACCCATTCGAGAGTATCCCCTCCCCACCCACCGGCATCCGCTACTCACACACACGCACCCCTCATGCATTATTCTGCATCTCTCTATCTCTTTTTTGCCGTCTATGCGGCGCCGCGGGGGTTCGCCGGGTGCTACAAGACGGTGCCCGTCTACATAAGTGAGAAAATGTGTGTCTGTGTGCCTGTATTAGTGTGTATGCCGGCACGTGTGTCGCGCCACGCTCTCTTGCCCGCCTCCCCTGTGCCTGTCACTCGCTCTGGGCGCGCTGGCGGCGGGCGCCGGGTGGTGGCCGCGCGGAAGGTGGGCGGCGGCCCTTCCCTATTTCTGTCTTTCGCTATTTCTCTGTTTCCTACTCGCGTGCACAAACGAAAGCTGCTCGGCCCCGTGGCCCCGACCCGCGCCGTGGGAGGGGGAAATGCGTTGTGGTAACGCCGATGACGATGGGCGTTGTGGCGAGGACCGTGCGCGGAGGCTGCCGCGACGGTGGCGTGCAGCGCGGGCCTCTGGACATGCGTGCGTGCCGTCTCTCCCCACCGTTGCTCCTCTCCCTGCCTGCCCAGACATCATCTCTCTCTGCCTGCCCTCCCCCTCCGCCGCGCCTGAGCCCTGCGCACTGCCTGCCCGGCTGCGTGCGTGTGCGTGTCTCCGTCTGTGCCCGGGGCACCACTCATTCATAGGGAGGACAGCACCGCCGCCCGCACTGCGCCTGCTGCCACATGCGCCCGTGGCGCCTGCGAGCATGCGCGCACACGGACGGCGAGGGGAGACGCGACAGCACCCATCGGTGGAGCTGCGCCCTGTGCTGTGAAGCTCTTGTTTCAGTGCCCTCCCTGCCGTGCCGCCGCAACCGCGCCGCGACGACGGCTGCCACGCTACCGCGGAGGACGGTGCCGCCTGATGCCGACGCGGGCGTCGAGGCCTACCGGCACCACGTAGCCCGCAGAGCTGACATCGGCGGCGGCGGCGTCTTGCCGAGATGCGGAGGCGTGTGCGACGACAGGCGATGCTGACGCGCTTCTCCTGCCCGCACCGCGTCTGGACCGGCCAGCGGTGGGCTGGGCGCCCCTGCCGTGGCGGCGCGCGATGGGCGCCGGCGTCGTGCGGCTGCCACACCCTCGCCACGGCCGGGCGCTCCTGTGCTTCGTGGTGCGCGATCCGGTTGTCTGCGCCGTGGCGAGGCCGCGCACGCCGACGCTGCCTTGCCCGGCGTATGCCTCGTCCTCGCTGCTGTGGGAGGTGCGGGCGCACGCGCCGCCAAGCGGCTTTGCGCGGAGCTGGCTTGTGAAGGGGCGCGCTGTCCCGAGCACGTCGGCGCTGGCGAGCTGCTGGCCGCGAGGCCGCTGGACCTGACCTTCTCTGCGCTCCATGAGCTGCTCGGCGATGCACAGCGCTGCGACCGCGTGGCGCGCACCTTCATGCCAGCGGCAGGCCTGCACCGGGCCGGGGGCATGGCCTTCTCAGCTCGCGCCACCGCCACCGCTGCTGGCTGCGAGGCCGCGGCGCCGGTGGCGAGGACTGGCGGTCGCCGAGGTCCGCGTGTGCGCGGCTGACGGCCGAGCTTTCCGCCTGGAGTGGAGCGGATGGCACGCACGTGGGGTGCGGGGGCCCGCACGGCTGGACGGCTGACCCGCGGTCGCGGCCGGCGGCGTCGTCCATGTGCTCTGCCACGCCTCACGGGTGGGCTGGCTGGGCACGTGCAGCAGCAGCGCGCCCGCTCCTCCTGCGCGGCTGCGTGGGCGTGCCTGAGTCCGACGGCGTGCTGCGGCGGCTGTGCGAGGCCCGTGAAGTCGGCGGCAGCGTCTCTGCGCAGACGGCGTCCTGTGATGCGCCTGCCGACAGCCGCCACGCTGTGCACCACAGGCCATCCGAGTCGGTGGCGGTGGGGTGGCTGACGAGACAAGTAGAGCGCGTGCGCGCCTCTGCGGTGCTGCGAGCAATACTGCGGCTGCCGGGTGTCGGTGCTGCTGCGACGGCGACGGCGGCTGCGCCCGCCGAGGCGTGCGTGGGGGCCGCCATGGCTGTTGCGCTTGGGGTGGTGGCCGAGTACGTGCCGGTCCGGCTGCACGCGGCTCTTGCGGTGGCCTGCGGTCTCGCCGACCCCGCGGCGGCGCCAGCTTGCTCGCCGACAGCGGCGGCGTGACGCGACTGGAGAAGGCTGGGCAGCGGAAGGGCACGCCCCCCTTGCTGGCCATGCTCGGCGAGAGGAAGCCGAGGACGGAGGGTGGCGCGCCGTGGGCGTGGCGTGAACGCACGACGGGCCTCGCCATCGCGGCGCGACGCACGGCGTGTGCCGTGCAGGGTGGGCGAGCAAGGGTGTGCGGGGGAGGGGACGCCGTCGCCTCTGCTGCGTGCTGTGCGGGAGGGCGGCCGCGTGCGTGGGGACAGGTGCAACTGTCCGTCCCGCCCCCGATGCGGGTGGAGCGCGCTGGAGCCCGTCTGTATGCGCATGCGCGCTGCTGCTGTGGCCAGCCTCCCTTCTGCGCCGCCGCGTCGCAGGCCGCACCGCTGCGTTGAGACACGGCGCGCGCCGGTGGGTGGGGTGAGGCCGGGAATGACTTCTGCTTGGCTTGCTTGCGTGCGAGCATGCTGGTGGGCTGTTGGCTGGGCGGACTCGGCACGGTGCACCCCATCCCTCCTCCCTGCGGTCGCCTCGTGTGCGGCGAGGGTGTGCTCTCGCCTTGGCGGTGGCGGCGTGCGTGCGAGCGTTCTCTCCTGCTGGCGCACGTCGGCCGTGCATCCGCGTGCCGGCGCTGGTGGGCGAGCTGGGCGAGGGGAGGAGAGGTACATACAGCGAGGCCGAGAGCGAACGTGGAGCCTGTGGTGTGCGCAGGGGTGTGGGCCATGCGCACGGGAGAGGTGAGGCGAAGGGGG